>NW_024532922.1:0-75253 GCF_016097555.1 Gigantopelta aegis | reverse complement strand
GAAGTCTGGAAAGAGTACAAGCGGAGATAGAGAGAAGAGAGAAGAGAGAGAGAAAATCAACAATTAGCTAAGCTAAAAAATACTTACCCTAGCTGGGTATTAGATTGCTCTAGACTCTGTCGTAGAATTCCCTCACCAACACCGACAATATTATTAACTACTTGGAAGTTGTTTCACTTAAATATTAATAAAAAAAGAGCACCCATCATCAGTACAATAGAAAACATTATATCTTTATTATCAAATTGATTGTTTTTTTTTTTCTTACATTTTTATCCCCAATCACATCATCCTTGAGATGAGATCAATACTGATGCTATAATAGATACTTCAGTAGCTTCAAAATTACCAGTGCTGTTAGTGACTTCAGTTAACTTTTGCAATCTTTCAGGAGCATCCAACTAAAATATACAAAAAATTTTTTTAAAGCACCCAAATTTAACAGGCAGAAAAAAATTAAAACAGACTATACTATCTAATCAACAATTTCTCACTCAGCTAATTTTACAGATTTCCTCGATAAATCACTAAAATTACAGGGAGCTATCCTCCCTTCTCCCACTGACCACCATAAGAAAAATTTCCTCCACAGTACCGTCTTGCAGCCAAAGTTTCCACCACCAAGATCTACACCTTTACAGGGCATGGTACAACTGCTTCTTCACCAATATTGGTTTCTGGCCATGTTAACTCAATATCTAATTGACTGTTACCGCTAGGAGATTTAATGGTGATGGTCTCTGAGTAACACCCATCTATTTAAATGATAATTACATTGATTGCAGCTGTAGTGCTGTACATTATTGCAGCTTTTTTTGAGCTGTAGTTATAATTATGTTATTTAGTTAATGTACTATCAGTAATAGTCAAATAAACTTTTAAAATTTTAAATATAAGTGATAAAGATCTAAAGAAAATATGCTAATTATTGTATTGTCAAGTTGACTCACCAATCTGATTAAAATCTTGATATAATATTTGACTGTGTCCAAGCCGTTGAAGTCATGTTGTACTGGTTCTCAATAGTGCCCAACTACCTCCTTCCTTTGTAATGATTGTAATAATTACTGGAATAGATTTGACACGTAGAACTAAACAGATAAAATAAAATAAAACAAAGAGGAAATGAAACCAATAACGCTATTGTTATCATATTGTTTTTATTGTTATCATATCAATATCCTATTGTTTTAATTACAATATAAAAAACTTGTTCTAAGTACAGAGGCTAAAGATTTTGTTATTTTACAGAGAGTTGAAGGAGATTATTAGCATATTATTGATAATACAGAAATTATAATCAATCCTTTAATGTATTAATGTATTAATCTATTAGTATTAGCTATCATCCTTACTTGTATCTTTCTGATTGTAGTAGTTCTATAAAGAACAATGAAGTGTCTGAAGCGTCATTTAAAATTCGACCAGCTACAAAGTTGTTGACCTCGTCTACCAATTCTTGTGATAACCTTATGACATCCTGTAAAGATGCATCATCTAAATCTTTAGCATTATCCTCTGAAACTCGAAGTGATGCTTTATATTGTATGATACCTAGAAATTTGAGTCAGTTAGACTAGTTAATTAACTACTGGTTATTTAACTACTTATATTTATTATCATACCTTTGATATTGACAACAGCTGCTAGAGAGACAACACGATGAAACTCTACCATCGATAACATTGGTAGCAACACAGTGATAAAATCTCGTTTCTTTAAGCTTAACTCCTCAATAGTAAAAAACTATACTCATTGGCATCTCTGTCTGCAATGATGACATCATCTTTGTACCATGTAACACGAGGTTGAGGGTTACCCGACACTTGACAGACAAGTATAACACGACTGTTCAGTTCTGCGGTGATGTTTTGAGGTGGACTAGTAATTGTGGGTGGAGTTTAGTATTCACAACTGAAAAAGACAATGGTAGTCATCAAGGTGATCTTCATTAAAAAAAGTATGACAAAAAAGCATTAAAAAGTATTTGGTTTGGACATTGTTGACATAATCAGTGATGCGTCAGTTTAACTAAGTTCCTGTTTTAAACAAGTGATTACTACCAACTACAGTATGACTATGTATTATTACTATGTATGGATTATTGAGGTACCTATTTCACAGAATTGTCCAGCAAAATTTGATGCACAATTACAATAACCATCTTTTTTATACAAGTGCCTCCATTTTGACAAGGCTGATTGAAGCAAAAATTTGACTGAGGAGCTGAAGGAAGAAAATTAACAAACAAATTGTTAAAGAGGTAAATTAATTAATAAATAATACTAATAAATTTATTCATAAATAGATTAAAACAATAGTTATTGTATCATTTCATAATTCTCAGAATTTGTGGTGAAATGATGTAAAAACAACTTTACAAACAAAGAATGTCAACTACATGTATAATGGAGTAACACATCATTAAATTAACGAGCCATTAAATGTCCAGTTGTAGTAATGACATAACTAATTGTTATGTCAACTAACAAAACAATAACACGACACTTGTATGAGTAACCACATGATTATATCAAGTAATGGAGTAACAGATATTTTTCAAGGTCTGATCATTTCAATAAATTTACTACAAATGTCTAACTATAAAATGTCTACACTAAAAACCAACACATTCCTCATCTTTAAATGTTTTGCTAACAAAATTTGACAGAAATTCCATCTCTCTGTTGAATATCAAATCATTTTTTCATCTTATAAGTAAAGTAGAGTGTCTAACAACAGCAATAATGTGTAATAAACTTACATTGGATAATATTTAGTTTGTATGGATCAGTAATCCGAGCTATAGTTCCAATCATATTGTTAGCAATGCAGACATAATCTCCATTATCAATAGAGTATAGGGGTTCTGATATTATTAAAGTACTCCTCAGACCTTGTATGTCATGTGAAATGTTGGTTCTAAAACCTGGTACTTTAGTTGAGATAATTTGAATTTTTCTGAATAGTGTGGGGTCCAGGAGAGTTTTTGTTACGGAACCAGTATATTTTAGATGGGCAGGTATTCCGTCAGCAATACATGACATATTAATTGAGTGACGGTCTTGTGTTGATAAATGGAGTGAGTCAACTGCTTTAATATCAGCTTCAACTATAAAAAATAGATTACATTTAACAGAATTGATTCATCTTATCATTTACTTATTGATAATTTTAACATTGTATTGATTCTTTCATCTTATCATTATCTTATTTATCATCTTGACACAGTATTGATTTATATTATTAACATTATCTTATTTATCATCTTGACACAGTATTGATTTATATTAATATTACTCAGACTTAAATATCTCATAGCACAATATTGAGCAATTGTGCTATATATCTAAAAACTAATAATGACAGTCTTAAACATAACATTAACACAAAATTCAACATCTAGTCCAATACATACATGTACAACACTAACACAGTCTTAACACACCTGAAACATTAACATCAATGTAACTAGAATTGCTACCAGCTCCATTGCTTACTATAACATAGTACCTCCCGCTATCAAATACAAAACATTCTTGATGACCAGACGAACATAGGAACCATTAATACCAACAAGTGTCTGGTAATGATCTGATGGCACAATGGTCATTTTGTGTATCAGTACCAAATGGTTGAAAACTCCAATGTACATTTTCCAACTGGAGCAATGGGTAACCCCTGGTAATATTGAAGTTGATAACCACTTCTTTTTGGGTTTGTGAGTCTCTCGAGTGTATGGCTTTGATGACACTATCAGTAGGTGACATCAAAGAGGTGAAACTACAAACAAAGGAAAGAAATATTAGATAATAAACATACTATAGTGTTACTTTAAGTAATACTATAGGCTTCCTTCCACTACTGTCAGTGTAACATAATCCCCAGATATGTCATTATAATAACAATTACTAATGTACCTTGAACTATAACTTGAATTGATACTACATCAAGTACACCTATTAAATTTGTCACGTTGTTTACACCACGACATGAATACGTTCCACTTGTTGTAATATCAACATCACTGAGCACAAGGAAAGATGTGCGAATTAGTTCACCATTGATGGCAGTCACAACCTCTCTAATATTGTCAATAATTTTGAATACCATTTCTATACCATAACAATTTGGGAAGTGGTAGTCCAGTTTCCATTGCATTTTAATGTGATATTTGATGACTTGTTGACAGTAATAACATTTGGTAATGTAGTATTAACAGTAGCTGGATCTAGAGAGAGATAAAGAGAGGTGATGGGAGGAAGAAAATCCACGCCCAATCTAGTACATTTTTAAGAAATTTATCACTAACTGATCTAAGAATTCCCTTGAAGCCACTTGTATTAACTGTCATATGCATAACAGTATAAAATAACCACATCAAAAGATAATAGTGTCAGGGTGTGCTTGTTTAATCATATTAAGTTATGAAACAGTAGCAGTGACAAGAATATATCATGACACCTTTCAAAATACTATTTATAGAAAACCTCATTACCCAAATATGCATCTTCCTTAAACAATGGATACACTTACATAGAACTGACAAAGATGAGTCCTCCGATAATACCTTGACAGTTGTCACCAGATGGTTACTACTGACACAACTATAATTCCCAGCATCACTGAGTTGTATATTAAATAAAGTCAAAGAACTACTTGTCTTATCTTCAGTGGAATGTGTCTTGGCAAAATAGTAATGTTGTTAAGGGCAAGTGGTAACAAATTTTTAAGCCACGTAATCACAGGTGTTGGGTGGCCATTGGCAACGCATGACATTGTTATAGTACTACCAGCAATGGAGGCTGTCCCATTAGGATGGTATGTAAAAGTTGATGGAACTAATAAAAAAGAATGAAACTATTAATGACATAACTACATTATTTATTACCTTGGATATCTAAAAGAGCTGTTACAGAGATAGAGCCATACTTGTTAGTGACATTACAAGAATATCGTCCAATATCACTCAATTCTACATTGTTAACTGTTAAAGTACCATCATTACTAATAGTGTATTTAGTATCATTTGTAATTAATATCTCATTGTGGTTCCATTGAAGTGTGTGAGCTGATTTAGCAAGGACCGTGCAGGGAAAGGTAACAGTTGTACCAGCGAGGGCTTTGGTATCCTTTGAGTGACCGTTTATGTTAGGAGACACTGAAAAACAAATAAAATACTATAAATAACAAAATAATCGTGTTTGTTGATAATTACACTTCATTTGTCACAAAGTAGTAATAACTGTTTTTAATCGACTTTGGCATGATGTAATTTCATTATTTATCAAAGATTATATTAAATAAATTCAAAATTAAAAACAAGGACACACACGCACACTCTTATGTGTATATAAGTGTTACTATCTCCTTAATATAAGGAGATATGTCTGACTCCCCACCACTAAGTATGGTAACTACTAATTAACTAAATTGATTATTAGAGAGTTTTCAGTTCTTATATAACCGAACTAACATTGTAAGAATTCTGTTGGGCAATATATACACATGTGGTCAAAACATATGCTTATATATAGAATACATGTGATAAACACATGTACATGTATATATACAATACATGTAAACGCACACTTGTGTACATGAACATATACATTTACAAAGTTATTAACCACAGGATTCAGAAGTGTGCAAGAACTAAAAATCAAAATTTTTAACTTAAAAACTATTCTTTCCTTGTTATTTCAATTAGTGTAAGTAATATTACTTACTGAAGACTGTGAGTGTAGCTAGAGTCGAATTCACTGTCAAATGCAATGCTAACATGTTCTTTGCAGAACAAAAATATTGTCCATCATCAGAAAATGAGGATCTCAAGAAATGGATTTCACTGTAAGTATAACCTGCGATAGTGTCATTACTGATGTGAATATTGTCAGTTAATTGTTGGATAGTTGAACCGTCAAATTTCCACCATTGTATAACTGGTAATGGGAACCCAGTTGCATTACAAGTAAAGATAGCTAAGCGAGTTAATTCCACTGTAATGTCCGTAGGTCCACTTGATATCACTGGAGGAACTGAGGTAATGGAAATGTGAAAGTAATGATATTACTGAAGAAACCTTAATAAAATACAAATTATGTGTAATCAGATTTGTAAGTACTATTAGTATATTGGCTAAATCAATGTGATTGTAATGTATGGGTACCAGCTGCTATGTCTAATCAAATTACTAGAGTTAAATGGAAAGTAACCTTTATTTAATATTATGTATTACTAGTTTGGTATCTCCACTATACATGTTATTACTAAACCTCAAACCTCCCTCAAAAATTCACTACAGCTTTTAAATACATTATTATTAAACCTCAAACCTCCCTCAAACAATCCACTGTAGCTTATTATTAACCTCAAACCTCCCTCAAAAAAAAATCTACTATAACTTATTATTAACCTCAAACCTCCCTCAAAAATCTACTATAGCTTATTATTAACCTCAAACCTCCCTCATAACACATTGGTGGTGTTGTTTGTTAAGTAAGAGATTGAGATGGTACCTTGGACTCGTAAGAGGGCACTGGCAATTTCCTTGTCATGAACATTAGACACAACAACATTTGTATTCTCCTGCATCGTCTAGTGTCGTATCCATGATAACCAGTGTGGTCAGTTATGTGATGACTGAAATAAATATTTTTGATCATTATGTAAGATTATGGCATCGTTATGTGTCCAATGAGCATTGAATATTGGATCAGAGGACACTGAACATGAGAAGGAAATGCTTGAGTGAGCCAAAGTTGTTTTTAGATAACGGACCATGAGTAATTACAGGACCAGCTAATTGAAGAGAAGACTTAATTTAATTAATTATAGAATACAAATTACGCCTCATTGTTACAAGAATTCACTCTGTCCCTCACCTTGTACATCAACTTGTATTGTAGACACAACACTACCTACTATGTTGGTAACAACAACAGTGTAACTTCCTTCATCAGTAAATTGCAATGTGTGTACAGTCAATGTTTGTCTGTCATTTGTGACACTATATTTGTCATTATTAAGAAAGATAAGCTCAACGTTTTTGTAAAACCAACGAATTCCAGATGGCACACAGCAGGAAGATCGTGAGTGATGTTTACTTGAATTGATAAATTTGCTCCAACTTTATCACAAAGATGTCATCAGTAAAAGTAACCACAGGCAACGCTAAACAAACAAACACAAAGTAATGTACATTATATAAAAAACTACTTACTCTGCACAGCACAGCAAACGATGCATTCTTCATTGCAAGTATAATGTCTGTTCCTAAAATAGTATTTTTGATAGAGCAATAGTATTCTCCATTGTTATAATAAGTAGCATTGGATATTGTTAGTGAAGATATCACAACATAAGTACCATTTGGATACATCATATCATACTGAGTAACAGACAGAGAATGGAAATCATCTCCAACTTTTCTCCACAAGACACTTGGGATCGGATAACCAAGTACAGAGCATTGAGTACAATGGTAGTTGATTCATTAATAGTAATAGAGTGTGGTCGTTGTAGGAAAGAAGCCAGCTCTATATTGAAAGGAAAGCATACCAAATTAAAGAATATAAATAAGGAAACTCCTTCAATTCACATTCATAATTTATCAGATAAAATAAACATCATCATGACGATTATGACCATACCATAAATAGTTATAGATCTTGTTGAATTGGTAAAAAAACTATCTACCAATTGAGTAGTAACACGACAGGTATAGTCACCAGAATCAATGACTTGAGGTGTTTCAATGACTAGAAAAGATTCTGTTTGGGTCTCTGAAATGACCTCGTATTCTTGGAAGAGAAGAATCCTGTCTTTGAACCACTCAATCTTTGGAGTGGAAACCCAGTAGCTAGACAATGCAGTGTGACTGTGTCTTTTGTCGTGTAGGTAGAAGGAGTGGAATGATTGAGTAAGACTTCAGGATACGCTGAAAAGAGAAATTAGTTCGCATGAAATTTGAGTCAAAGTACAATGGAGAAATTCTTTGATGTTCCGACTGATTGATCTCATCATGTGACCTCATTATATATTATAATTAATTTATTAATACGTGTTACTATAAACAAAAATGCATAAATCTTTAAAGGGATCGTTTAAACATAATATCATATGTAAACTTTTCAGAGAATTTGTAATGACTTCATACTAAAATATACTGTAACTGTTTAGAACCATACATGTTGTACTAGGCTCAGACTCATACATGTTGTACTAGGCTCAGACTCATACATGTTGTACTAGGCTCAGACACATACATGTTGTACTAGGCTCAGACTCATACATGTTGTACTAGGCTCAGACTCATACATGTTGTACTAGGCTCAGACACATACATGTTGTACTAGGCTCAGACTCATACATGTTGTACTAGGCTCAGACACATACATGTTGTACTAGGCTCAGACACATACATGTTGTACTAGACTCAGACTCATACATGTTGTACCAAACTCAGACTCATACATGTTGTACTAGGCTCAGACACATACTTGTTGTACTAGGCTCAGACTCATACATGTTGTACTAAACTCAGACTCATACATGTTGTACTAGGCTCAGACTCATACATACTTCATTTCATAACTCACTCTGAACTGCTAAAAAGAATTTAGTCATATTAATACCACTCTGAACGACTCCATCATCAACCTCATTAGATGTAATACAAACATATGTTCCTTTATCAACATATAAAATATCTTGAATTGTAAGTACAGACATCACTCGATAAACACCCAGATGCAAGTTGTTCCGTTGTGGTTACCATGGCAAATTTTGATTCCATCATCAGTAATTTCTTTTCATCTTTGTACCAAGAAAGAACAGGGCGTGGCAGTCCATGTGACTCACAATTCATTGAGATGTTTCTATTAACAACAGAGGACACATTTTGAGGTGAAGTTGATGTTATGACAGCTGGAGCTGGAGAAAAAAAAGCAATTATAAATAAACCTGGTACACCTTGCATTACCTTGGATGTGCAGTGAAATAGAATTAGAACTTTGTCCATAGTTATTAACAGCATTATATTATATTGACCTTCCCATGCCACAGTTACATTAACAAGTGTAAGAGATAGTCTGTGTAATTTAAAATTATATTATAGTATAATAATTAAAAAATATATAACACCTACCTATCTTCTGAAAAATAGCAAAAATTGATGTCATTACAAATAATATTTTGACTTGTGTTACCACTAGTAAATATCCATGTTATTCCAGATGAAGGAACAGACAGAAGGACTTTTAAAAGTCAATGTAACTATTTCTCCAATTGCTACACTAAGACTAGTGAATGGAGTGGTCAGAACAGGGCTCCCTGAGAGAGTGAGAGAGTCAGAGTCAAATTAGCAACAAATTAGATCTTACCTAACACAGAAAGACTGACTTCACGTTGATCACTAGCAAGCGGACCACCATTACCATAAGGAGAATTACTTGCTATACAATAATACATGCCAGTGTCAGTATTAAGAGCACCAAATATTGATAAAAAAGATAATACATATGATTTAAAAGTATGTAATTTGATGGTAAAACGTGAATGATTAGAGGATATGATGCCATGAGGTCCTTTCCATGTTACATTAGGCAAGGGTTGCCATCTGCTTTACAGAAAAAAGTAGTATGACCTCCTTCTGGAATAGTGTTGGAAGTAGATATACGAGTAACTTTAGCGACACCTAAAAATACGAAAATATAGTATTACAAGGTGTATGACACACACACACACACACACACACACACACACACACACACACACACACACACACACACACACACACACACACACACACACACACACTCTCTCTCTCATTACTTGAAATAGTCAGAGTTATTTCTTTAGAATGAGAGCCCCAGAGAGTTGTTGACTTGACATATATAACTTCCAACATTAGAACTTGACACATTCGTTAACATCAGTGTACTGGTTGTTGTAATAGTGTTTCATTGATGAATTAGTAATAAGTGATTTGGACAAAAGTTGGTTGTTTTTTATACCAAAATATTATAGGAAGAGGTTGACCATGAGCTTTACATGTCAGGTTGACTGTTGCTGTGATGGGAACTAGTTGGTCACTGGATGATGAGTATATTTTAGGTGACACTGTGTATCAGTGAGAGATGAGAGAGAGAGAGAGAGAGAGAGAGAGAGAGAGGAGAGAGAGAGAGAGAGAGAGAGAGAGAGAGAGAAATTTTCATACTGAGGTTCAGTAATGGACAAGTGTTATAATAATCTTATTAACAATATTTACACAACCAATGCTAAATAGGAAAACTTAAAATGGTGGGATAATTATCATAACAATGCCACAAACTATGTTTAGACATTAACCTGCATTAATATAGTATATCAAGTTAGTCCAGTTACTAGTAGGGCTGTTCAGACAATCAACATCAACAATTTTCTCCTGATCAGTATAGAAAAGTTCCTCTGTATAAATATCACTGATGTGATAGCCAATGACAGCTCCTCTTCTCTTCCACTGAATAGAACCACACTGATACGTCATGATAGCAACAGTGATAAATCCATTAGTTTGCAATCACTGTTTGAAACGTCTGTGATATGAAGAATATATTATAATAGTTGATTATTATAACAAAAACCTGTTAGCAATATAAGATACAAATGTTTAATACTATCAGAATTCAATTAACAAGCACTTCTCAAATTACTTACAAACATACACAACATTAGATACTAATGTTTTTACTACATATACTTACATTAGTACTAATGCAGGTAGAAAGATATGGACAGACGTCTTTCCATTGTACAACCAACATCCATCGAGTATCAAGTTTTCCAGACTCTGATTACCCGATAGGAAGGTATTAACTTTTTGAATAAGATTGTCCGTGGGATCATTGATGATGTCATACAAGACATGTCCGGACTGGGACAAATCGATATCGTCCCAGTAGGGGGCAATGAGAATTGCGTTGGTGGATTTGATCGGATGAACAGGCAGGCAAAACTTTGATTAGGAATCTTTGTGCCAAAACTAACAAACCCGTTTGTATTTACCTACAAATAATTATAATGGAACATTGTAATTTACATAATCCTCAAAGTGTAGAGCTCTAAAGAATATAGTCTGGTTTACTACCAATCACTAGACTTCTCTTGTCTTGACTTACATAAGCTATTGTCTGATTAGATTCTCCCATAAGCAATGTCGTTGGCAAATTGATGACTGGTGAAGAGCCGTCATCTACTGTATTTGAGCTGTTCAATTGTTGAGCAGATGGTCCAAGAGTTAAAAAAAGGCAGATAGAAAAAGAGTCTCTTCTGCAAAAGGTAAGAATGTGAACAAAACGGCTTGATCATATGTACAGTTCACTGAACTTACCTGTAGTTGATCCGCAAAGAAACTGGACAGCTAGCGAGATAAAGAAATATGAGATAGAAGAGACAACCATCTTCGAACGTGAGACAAAGTTCTGATAGATGTGTGTACTGTTTGTCACATTTATGCAGTTGTTGACAGCGAAACTTTATAAAGCACGGCTTCTTTGACACCACATCCCTTGATACCACAATACACAACTTTATGTAATAAACAACACGGACATAATTAAATTTTGTAGATTATAAATACTTATTAACTATTAATTAGAATTGTTTGTACTGCCGTAGTTTAAGGCAAACTTCACTGGTAGTTCTCAATGCATCTCTTTCCAAGTAATCTTCAGGATTAATAATGCGATCTGGAAATGATCCTGCACTATCTGTTAGTCCAACTACATCAACATACTGACTATGAATTGAGACCTTAGTCTCGGCCGGTACTCCACAGAGCCAGTTCGACAGAAATACTTCATCCAGACAATGATATTCTTTGTAACATAACCAATCATGTATACTAGTGGTATTGCCATGGCAACCACAAGTATGATATTTAAGTAGATAAAGGTGCTAGGTCACAGCTGCATTATATGTCCCGATAGCAATTATCACCATTAGTACAGTAAGTATGAAGGAATCAAGCTTGTTATAAAAATCATCCTTATATGGTCTAACAAGACTGAAGAGCAAAATGAAGACAGCTGCTAGAATAATCTGGAGAAGTCTTTGAATTAATATGTCATAAGACAGTACCAATGAATTAAATGCTAAAATCCGAAAAATAAAATAAAATGATGCAAAATAACGACAATCCTTGTCCCAAATGAAACTCCATCTTTATAGCATCCTTGAAAAAGTCTCCATACACATGTGCAAAGCAGTTCCTTGTATTTTAAGGCACATTTAGTAACTTTTGAAACATTTTTGTTGGATAGAGAAGGAGAAAAATGGGAGGTGGAAGGATAACAAATATTAAACACTATAAACCCAGTATGAAGAAGGGCTTGTGTTCATTACCCATATAGGTCACCGAGGGATCAAAGAACAGCCTATAATTGCCAACTCTCTTACCCTCAGCATCAAAAGTCCAAACAGGTACAAGTAAATAAGACGTAAGAAGACAGAATTTTGTATATGAGAGAAGAAGAAATGTTGCAAATGCATCAATTACTGAGGCTCGAAGGTCCCAATTGTTACGTATCCTTTTAACACAGCAGGAGAATGGTTTCCACAAACAGACCACTACTCTGCAACCACGTGCATGTAGTTCAATAAATATAAAACAAAATAAAATGAGAACCAGAGGGTAAAAAGCAGTAGTGTAGTTGAGAGCATAAGCATGCATGGCCTTCATTCTAGGTGCAATACAAAATGGTGAAACAATAAATTGAAAAAAATCAAGATTCCAAATTCCATAAGGTATTATCAGAATAACTTGAACTATCTTAGGAATGTAATCATGATGGCCATTTAAAACAGTATAAAGTTGATTAGTAGTTCTAGTGACAGTAATTGGGTTTAGCTATAAGTTGAGCAAAGAAAATGAAGGCATTTGCAGGTCCTGATGTTGTGCTGATGTTGAATAGAACAACAATTGCAAAAAGATTGTTATGGGAACAAATGTCAAGAGAATGAAGTAAAGCCAGTTAATAGCCACTTCATCATCACCACAGGAAACACATTGGTATGTATAAGAATAAACTGGAGCACTCTTGTTAGGAAGGCATTCTCCACAGAGAAACCCCCATCCTTCCAAGATTTCCACAAGTGTTGTTGTTAAGATTTTCAAGATATCGAGGAAGCTGAGAATATCCTGGTAGATTGGGAATGAAAAAACAAGTTTTGAATAAACTACCCAAGGTGCTACCAATGTCTGGTTGTCTCTTCATTCAAGGTCATGAAATAGCCCCCATTTTATGTAGGAGGTGAAAATTGTCAGAATGACATATGACTGTTAAGTCATAATTGTTACTACAACGACATGATATTCTTTTGTATTTCCTTGCCTCAAATCCAGGAGGACAAGACCAAAATGTTACATTTATCTCTGTTTGAATTATGCGTGGAGAAAGAGTGTCCAGAAACAAGCGAGCAGAATGGCCTGGTTGTCCATATATAGTGATTAGACCCATTAGAAACATATTCACTAACAAATGTAGAATCTCCAGAATCTGAGCACTAAAAACTGAACTAATAGTATTGTTTTTATCATCATAGAATTTTATAGGAATTACAGCTTCTCTTCCAGGATAAAACAGACATTTGAAGTAAAGATGACGAGGATGGGACAATTACATTCTCTTTAAAACTATAGTAGGAACCAGCTGTTCTAATTTGATCAGAACATGTGCTATTCTCATACTGCCAGTTCCAACACAATGTGGCCTTAATATCTTCTTGAAGAGTACTGTTCTGTGATTCAGCCCAAAACACATGACAATAAAGATGGGGTGTAGATAGAGTTAGGTGTGTCAGCTGCTGTGTTTTAAAGAAGATAATTGTTGCATTCCAGTCCTTAGGATGCGTAAATCTATCTCTGTATCGGATAAAGCAAGATTCTGAGTATTCTGGCTGAAGGTAGCCATCATTTTCAACATAAATTGCACCACCATGAATATGAGCTTGTTGAATCAAATGTAATGTAATTCCCTTTCTCAAGAGTCATCCAAGCTTTGTTTATCAATGCAATTGCACCACCATTATGCCCAGTGTTTTCAAAGAAATGCAAATGAGCTGATGGACTTATTCCTAACTGGTTCCTGATACAACTAGAGCTGTTCCATCATTACTAATGAAAAATATTAAACCACTCAATAAATACTGGTACTCTGTTTGAATAAACACTACCAATACCAGTAGCATTGTGAGTCACTACAAACATGGTTTTCTGTAACCAACTCCTATAAATGACTACTGTTGGTAGATATCCATTCAAAGATTCAGACCATATTGAAATATATATGCAGAGCCAGCACCTGTTGCAGTATTAGCATGGAATGTACAATTTGAAATGTTGAAAATGGGGAGTTGGTTATAATCCTTGGATTCCTTTACCTCTGAAAAAACTACTGACAAAGCACCACCCAGCAATGGCAGAATTATTATAAAATGTACAATCGTTGAACAAGACAGTATTCATCTCTTCCTGTGAGACATTGATGGCTGTGTATGAAGTCAACACGAGCACCACCACCTTTGGAGTTTGGGGGCCCTGGAGAGACAACACCAAAACACTTGTTTGACTGAAATATACAAGATGTAACAGTGACATTATTTTTGTGAGACTCATCAGCAAATTGAATCATGAGACCAGACCCAAACCAAGCAGAGTTGTTATAGAAACTACAATTATAAATATTAAAAAGAATTTGCCTGAGTTGTCCCCGTGAAACAGAATAGCCAGTCCTCCTCCATTACCATTCAAAAGATTAACATTACTCATATTGTAAGTTCGATAGTATTTTCCTAAAGAGGCCTGGTTGCTTAGGAACTGATTGTAATAAAGACTATAATGACTCCCAATACTTTCATACATTGTAATGGCTACACCACCACCACCACCAGGTAAAGTGTTTAATAAATCCTTATCAATAACTTTGTTATCTGAAAAACTAGAATATTGAACTGTTACTGTACCATTGGAATTTTCAATATCTAGACCAAGTCCATTTGATAACAAGACTGTGATATTATTAAGAAAGATATTTGTACAGTAATGAAAGGAAATAGCTGAGCGATATTCCATGTGGTGACTACCATGAATATCAAAGCTAGAAATATTGTCAGTTTTTTATAGCACTCAGTATTGCACCACATTGCATGAAGGTCATGTGCTCAATGGAAATGTTAATAGAATAAAAAAATGCCAGGCCAGCATCAGTGTCACACTGACACATGACACTGCCATTGGGACTTCCACAAAAGTGCACATCCTGGGCAATTTAATGACAGTGATCATAGGATCTTGAGTGAGGGCGTATTTAGCAGGTGCAACATGGAAATGTCACATTTATTGAATGACTGTTTAGGACATGAAGTGCAAAACCTAGTGTCTGACAAGGTCTAGTCTTACCACCATTCTGACATTCATTGCTGTCTTTACCATTGGTCTTGTCTATGTAAACATCAAGACTATTACTTATAAATGCCATGAAAATTAATAGGAGTAGAACAATAGTGATCAATTGTAGAGACTTCATTGTTCTTAACAAATACCTATATATATTTAAAATACTAAACAATAAATAATAACATACTAATATATGTATGTAGTATACAATCATTTGGCCTACTAACCTGCAAAACGGTAGAGATCCTGGCTTACAACCACACCTCTCAAATATTGTAAAATAAATTTATTTTAGATTGACATCCGTATAAAAAATTACTACAGAAAGGCAATGTCTTTAGCAGTAGTATTGAGTGAATTATGTACATAGCGTACAAATGTAAGATCATACAAAGTAAATATTGATAGCTGTTTATCTTGGCATATATAGTTAGGAAAGATTTTCGTCCTTTAATGGCTGTATATGATGAACCACACTTAGCAGTCTGAGAGAGGGAGGAGGGAGAGAGGGGGGGGGGAGGGAGAGGGAGAGAGAGGGAGAGATCAAAGGAAAAACAGTAATATCATTTAATACCTTATGGCAAAACAGCGTGAGAGTAAAGCTTCCTGGTTGGAAAATTTTCAACAACTTAGTAATTAGATTAGTGTATGACTCAGATATGAAAGTTAGTTTCAAAAGAGACGTAGGAACATTCTTGTTGTGGAGTCACATGAACAGTGAAGTAGACATCATCCTAAAGAGTAAACTATGTCACATAGAGACAACCTTTAGTTGCCTAGAAACAAACATGTTTGGTAGTGTGTTTTGGCCTAACCTTAACAATAGCATTCAATGAGTACCCACAAGGATCGAAAACATGAGCATCTAAAATAGAACCTGGGAGCAAGTCACTGAGACCGATAGCTAAATAAACTAAGTAAGTAATAAAGTTGAGACTCATTCCACATACCTTAGTGAGTTCATCACTGAAGTGAAAGCTGCTTTAGAAAACTGTCCCATAAAATCAGGGTCCCATATTTGTCATAAGAATCTGAGTAACATACCACATCATTGTACATAGTAACTTAGATAATAACTTACTTCCAGAGTTTGGTCAGGCTTGGTAATGGAGACTGTATGCATTCAACAAGATACAAATACCTATTATTATAAAAAAAGGATAATAATAAATACTTGTATTATTAATTTAACCAGCAATTTCCATTGAGTCGGCCTAAGACATATGCAGCTCCATCTACAAAAATGGACAACTTTCTGATTAAATGGATGAATAACTAAATGTAACAGATAGATACATAAATAAACAAATGGATGAATGAACAAGCATAGAGAATCATATTGCCTTTGAAATTGTGTCCAAATACTTGCTCTGGAAAACAGTTATCAATAGTTATTATAAATAAAATTTAATAAAGAATACCTCATCTGTGAAACTGTGATGAGGAGAACTTGTAGATCTGGCTTTAAAAAATTTCGATGTGAATAGAAAAAATCCTACAGACATCGCACAAGAGGATAAACAACAAGTTAGTCCTAAATAAAATATTTACTCTTATCTCAACATCGGCAAACTCTTTCTTCACAATATCAAAAGCGGCTGAACAGTACTCATCAAATTAGTCGTACCACAGGTCTTCAATATGAACCTGTTCTTTGATATATACATACTGCTTTTCACTATAGGTATAGGAATGAAAATATGGGAATCAAGATTTACAAGCTATACCTGAGCAAATAAGCATCCATTGTTTCATTACTACACTTGCTCAAAATCTGACATTGAGCTAGTTGCAACAGCTCAACCCACAATGACCTGCATGAGATAACATAAAGCAATTTAAACATTAACAACTATTACTTTGGTATTTCTCTCAGTCCTCTGTGATATAAGTCCCTTCAGTGTCTGAAAAACTGAACCAAACTTCTAAAAGTTTCTCCGTTCCTTCAAAAAATCCTACATCATCCACAGAGAACTTGCGAGAAACACAGATCGGGGGGGGACTCGGATTGGTTCCTACATCCAGCTCATCTTTCACTTTACCGTTAAGGTCTGGATACATAAAGGTCAATTTAGACTTTTGTAGTGAGGACTGGCGAATAGATAAAGAAGGATTGAACTTTTAATATCAATTACAATAAACGTGTATCATTATAAATACTCCACCCAGTTAATCGTACAACGGAGTCTATGACGAGACTACTTTAAGGTGGGGTTAGAAAAAAAAACAGTTCTCAGTTTCTTTATACAAAAGAAGTATTCTAATATTCTGTATGATCTGTTTGTGTAATGTAAAAGTTTAGCAATTATGTTTACAACTGCTAAGAAAGGGGTGGACAAGATACAAGTTTTAATGGAATTTATTATTCTACAGTTTTTATAATGGTCCAATGTAGCAAGACACTCCATTCTCTTTTGCAATATCGCTAACCAGTGCTGTTATTACCATCATGGTTGTGCTACATAGAAGGTGGTATTCCTATGACACTAACACCCAATATTATATTGAACAACTGCTTTAGACAATGTCAATGCGATAACAATAGATACATCAGTGCAAACACTACACTACCTCCACATAAGGGGCTGGTACCACTAAACTCTCTGAAGAACAAAAAAACTGTAATAGGCCAAATGACTAAGTCAAAGGGTTAACTTATTTAGATAATCTCTCGTTGTCTAGATTCTACAAATGTTTACCGTCAAGAAAAAGCAAGTTTACTTAAAAATAAAACACAAGAATGTCATGTCACAAACAAATGACATTTCTAAAAAGATCAGTCCAATTGTTGGCTTTGGCTAGCTTTCAAGGATCAGTAACACTTGGGTCAGACATTTGCTAGAACAAGCAACAGGAGTGTACACAGGAGGCTCAGTATATTGTGATGAAACATTGAAAGCAGTCTTTCCTGGAGAATACATTGTCAGTAGCAATGTATTGATTGTCAAAACACATCATCCAGATACCGCAAACCTACCTCCTGAAATGGCGCAAACTTTAAAACAACTTCTTTTGATAAAGCTATTGTTATTGTGAGAAATCCTTTTGATGCTCTCGTCAGTGATGGAACAGACGATGGAATAAAAACTCCGAATATGAAGGCCATCTTGGAATAGCCAAAGAATCTGCTTTTATAGGTAAGCAAGACGATATGCAGTGTAGGTACTTACCACATTTGAATTGACAATTTACTGATCTAGTTTTATCCCTCTATAGGTAATCCCATATGGATTGGTATGTTGAGAAGTACAAAGGAATGTCTTGGTTGGTTTCTCTTAAATGTTTGGCTTAAAGAATCTCATCTACCACACATTGTTGTTCAGTTTGAGAATCTTCGAAGTAATTTGACAACAGAGCTCTCAAGGATGCTGGAATTCTTAGAGATCCCGAGCAGTCAGGAGATGATGAATTGTGTCCTTAAACAATAAGAAAGGGTATTCTTTAAACGTAAACAACACCTGAATTTTGATCCATTTTAGTTCAGAAAACAAACAAGCTGTAACAGAATTATTGAACAGGCACAACCTCTTTTAAATAAATATGGCATACACTACAACACAGATGACAAAAATATCGTAATAATCTTTTATTATATTTTTACAGATGAATAAAAAACATATAGGTTAAATAAAAATCAGGAGAGCAGTTACTTATAAGTATTAGCAAGATTTATTAGGGCTCTGCCATTCCATCTAGTCTGTGTTTGTTCTTCATAATGTAAGCTAGTCTCATAGATTTGTGTCTTAGTGACATCTTGTATTTCAGTCCATAATCTGTAATAAAATGATTCAGTGACCTTTAACCTTTAAACATTTACAAACATAGCCTAACTAATTATTAAAGATGTTGCTATGTTCATAAAATACTAGATACTCTAGTAATCTCTCTCCATCTTTATATTCAATTACTGTATGTGAGGAGGACACCTCTATATTAAGGTCAGTTTTTCAGAGTATCCATTATAGAAAAGGTTTCATTACTTCTTAAACATTAACAATAGAAAAGAACTCTATAAAATTAATCATCACTAGTTATTTTTTTCTAATAGACTATGAACACCTGAATTTTTTATTAACTTTGATCATATGCACACACAATAGTATAGTACACATAGATTGGCTGATATATGTATTATACTAGTATAACCTCTTACCTATTGACTTCAACAAATTCTTTCTCAACTGTCTTAACAAGGGACTCAAAGTATTAGCAAGTGTTGTTACATCAGGTGTGGTAATTTCTAACACAACTTAATACATTTCCCTGTTATTTGTTCCGCACTAACCAGTGCACTATGAGGTCTTTCTAATAAATAAATACAAGATGGATTTTTTAGAAAGTATTTTAAACAAACCTTCACTTGGTACGATTGCTTCTTTGACGGGTAGTTTCAATGACGTGTAGCATCCAGAACCTAGACAGAACTGAATGTTGAGGCTGAGTCTGAGAAAGGAGATTGCAAACTGGTTCCAGTCCAGTAACCTGAGTAATGGTTTAAAACAAAATTTAAGTGTCGCAGTCTCGCAGACAGTATAGACACTTTAAGATAATCTTAATTATCTTTAGATATATTTAAATACTTTTATTGCTAACTAACTAACTAACTAACTAACTAACTTGTGTTTTCAATGCTATATTTAGTGCTTCAGTCCTCTTTTTATATTCAATTGCTTTTTTTAATTCAGCAAGTTCTCTTCTTTGTTTTCACAAGCTTCAAAAGAGCATAGAGTTGAGATTGTGCCTGTTTTTCTTGCTCTTTTAAGGCCTTGTATGTCTTTAAGATCAAGAAAATAACATACTTGAAAAGGAAACACATTTCATCTTACTTTGACATTAAGAAAAGTCATTTGAAGCAGTCTGATATCTAGAAGAGATTGTTTAGAGCAAATATCACTTGAATTGGTATGTTTGTCTCTTCACAGGTGGCTGCGTGCGTGTGTGTGAGAGAAAGAGAGAATATAAAGAACTCAGTCATTGATATCTTTACCTTTGTTGAACCAGTTGTAACTACTGACTTAGTTGCTTTTTTAGGATTAACTTCTATACAAAGAAATATACCTGTAATGTCTGTCTGTGTGTACATGTTAGCTAATAAAACCTTAAACTACACACCTTCTCAAGAACACTATGAATTAAAGAGACCCTCTACATTAATATTTAACTAACTATTAATTATTATTACTTTTAGTAATAATAATTTTACTTTTTATTCTATTCATAAATATATTAATACACACTCTGTTTTCAAAATCCCAAAGATAAACAAGTTTATCCTCTTAAATTTACATCAAGTGGCTATACCTCTATCCAATGAAAGTACTCATAAAACTACCAGATGCATTGTCATTTTTTCTTTTAACTTTTATACCACTTGTTACTGGTCTCTGAGCTGGAGTAGAGGTGGTTGCTCCAACTGAAGGATTAAATGAGAGATTATACTGAGATTGAGACTGGTTTTGAACGGGAATGATACAGTGGTTTCTTAAAGAGTCCCCTTTAGCAAATGAAGCCTAATATGCAACTGGTTGTATAATATTGAGATTTCTTTCCCGTTTTACTTTAGTAGATGCTTAGCAGCTGTTTTCTTGAACTTGGAATATCTGGAGCTTTTTAAAATTACTTGCAGCTGACATATACCTTGAAGGAATGTCCTGACACTTCCTAAAGAAAATAAAGAGTTGACTGGACTAGTCTCTCTGATCAGTAGCGACCTTTCTTCTTCGATTTTGTTGTTTGTTCTCTTTATGTTCAGAAACAAAAGATATAGTCTGAAAATGAACTAAAACAAACAAATGATAATTAAGATTCAAACCAAATTTTTCCATACCTTTAGAATCAGCATGAGACTTTGTTGCTGATACTGTATCATTGCTCACAATATGTGGATCACCCTTTGCCTTGTTCCTCATTCTCCAAACCTACAAACTCTTGTACTTCTTTCTGTGTAATTTCTTCCTTTGAATCATCAGTTCCACTGCTGTTGAAGAACTCTCATTAGAATCTACTAATAATAGGGTTAGATTATTAAATCCCCTTCTCTACCTGGTTTTCTAGTAAGAGATATGATAGACTAAGTGCTTGCTGAAGGTGATTTCTCCTTCACCTTTTCCTTATCCATCACAATAGCTGGAAGAGTCACATGATCATCAGGAGGTTTTTGATTTATGCCAACAAAATCAGAACTAAAACGACGTAATTCAGAGGTGGGAGGAGCTTGTGGAGACTTATGACATACAACACGAACTGGAGACTGAGCATGAACAGTAGACACCTAGATAGTCAATCACACGAATATCATGTGATTTACATAATAGCACACTAAACATACTGTAACTCCGTTGATTGTGACTTTTACTACTGAATCAAGAGCACTAATAACCAGCACAGTGTTTCCTGATGTTTGTACATTAGGACTAAACTAAAATATATATTAATAAAAGACTGCCACCAGATCTTACTAGTCTCAGCCCCAGCCAAACCTATAGACTCTGAGTTTTGTCTGGGGCCATGATTAGTATCTTCCATTATCTTACAGGTTGTTGAGCTAAAGTATCTTCATCAGTGACAGGTGAGCTTCAACATCTGAGAGAGAAAGCGATAGTGAGGGCCGGAGAGGTGATGGTGTGGGTGCAATGGGAGATGGAGAGGCGGAACTCTAATGGAAAAGGATGGTTTACTAATTGTTTGTTAGTAAGTTACCTCCTTGGGCTGGCCACATCCCCTTCTTTGATCCTTGATCAAAATAAGATCTACTAGATATTAAAAATAAGGTGGAATTCAGACAATGATTATGTTACCTTTGTAATTTGTGTATGGGAACAGCTGATCTGTAAAGAGACTTCTTGTCTTGAACAGACATTTTTCATAATTTACCGCGAAATTAATAAAAGTAGCCACACCTCTTCGTAAAATTATTAATTTTTATTACAGTTGTCATCGAGGGGCTTACTATAGCTAATAGAGTAAATTACTCTACTATTTATGTTGTCCCCATATTGTTTGTACCACTATAATTATTTATAGTATCATTTTGACGTCTACTACTACAGAATTTAGTATTTAAGATGTAGTCCAAGTGTCATCACGTGATTGACTGTTTGCCAACCTCAGTCATACCTCCACGTGTTGCTTGACAACGGTTCGGAGTTCATATCCGTTAGATTAACTCAGATATTTCACAAGGGTCACAGACTTCTTCTACCTACCCAAACCAGCATCAGAAAGCGTCATGCCTTATCTAACAGAAGAGCAGAAAAGGAGCTAGCCGCAAATGCTAAGGCGATCGTAGCGTCTGGTAAAGGGATCCTAGCAGCTGACGAAAGTACAGGTACCATTGGCAAACGATTTGCCCCTATTAACGTGGAAAATAACGAGGAGAACCGTCGTCTTTACAGGCAGCTGCTTTTTACTGCGCCTAAAGTATGGGGAATTACATTAGTGGAGTTATTCTCTATGATGAGACCTTCTGCAGAAAACCGATGATGCCGACGTTTTGTTGATGTGATCAAAGATGCAGGAGTTATTCCTGGTATCAGCTGACAAAGGTGTCGTACCCTTACTTGGTACAAATGATGAAACAACAACTCAAGGTCTTGATGATTTGGTAAACGAATGAAGAACTATTACGAGAATGGTGCCCGATTTGCTAAATGGCGCTGTGTGCTTAAAATTGGTGATGGACTTCCTTCCCAGCTAGCTATCATGGAGAATGCTAATGTTCTTGCTCGTTATGCAAGCACTTTCCAGATGAACAGCATTGTGCCTATTGTTGAGCCAGAGATTCTTACAGATGGTACTCATGAGCTTAGTGCCTGCATTGATGCCTCTCAACGCACCTTAGCAGCTGTTTATAAAGCTCTTCATGATCATAACGTGTACTTGGAGGGCACTCCTCCTCAAACCTAATATGGTTCTCCCGTACATGATTGCCCCACCAAATATACACCTGACAAGTAGCTGAAGCAACTGTCACCGTCTTCCAACGTACTCTTCCTGTTGCTGTACCATTGTGACCTTCCTCTCTGGAGGTCATCTGAAGTCGTTGCTACAGTCCCACTTGGATGCCATCACAGGTACAGCCACCAAACCGTGGGCTTTGAGTTTTCTCGTATGGGACGAGCTCTACAAGCTAGCGTTCTTCAAACTTGGAAAGGAAAGTCAGAAAATGTTAAAGCTGCACAAGATGTCCTCATATATCGTGCCAAATGTAATTGGCTGGCAGCTCAGGGGAAATACGAGGGAGAGAAGAAGGTGGTTTAGGCGCCGCAGGACAAGATCTCCATGTTGCAAAGTACTCTTACTGAAGACGTACAGTAGCTATATTCTTATACATGTGATAAAATGTGAACCACTAATCATAACTCCTAGTATTAATTATCATGCTGTTATGTAGAGACCACGCCCAAATATCTATTAATAAAATTTCGATAAAGAAAAGATGAGGCAATATTTATTACTAGTAAACATTTGGAGACATGGTTTTCGAAACAGTTGTAATATATATATTATTAGACCTTATGCCATTTATTGTTAGGTAGGTATATAATCCTATAGTTATACAGTCTATCACCTAACTACAGACAGAGATCACTGCAGACCACCATTCAATGGCGTCGTTGTTCCACCCACCAGTTGTCTGCACCAAACCTAGATCTCGTCTAAAATTATATTTATTACCAATATTACTGGGTGTGGCTGGTTTGACCTTCATACAGACCTTGAGAAGAAACCCAATCCAGCATCACCTCAACCCATGACATGGCAGGTCTGCATTATGTAACATCTAGTTGACTTATATTTTTATCTCAGCTTCTTGCATTCTTAATGATACCGTCTCGAATCTTGTCCAGAGTATGGGGAATCTAATGAGTATAGAACTACCCCCGTGGTCAAGACTGCCATTACTTGGTTTGTACAAAGTAGTGTTCAGATGTAATATGGAGGAAGCAGAGAGACAAAATTTGAAGGAGTATGTTAGTTTTGGGGATTTTTTCACTCGTAAATTGAAAGACAGTGTTCGTGTCATTGATGAAACTCACCAATTAGTGAGCAAACTAGAAATTATTAGACAGTATATTACTAACTGATGTATATTTATAGGTGTCGCCATCAGATGGAACAATACTTCATTTTGGTTCAATAGATGATAATGTAATAGAACAGGTCAAAGGTGTGCATTACTCATTGGATGCATTTCTGGTCCTGGATTATTACAAAAGACATCATCAGACCCAGCTGATTCTAGTCATCCCACAGAACAGAAACGACTATTTCATATTGTACTATACTTAGGACCTGGAGACTGTCACTACTTCCGTTCACCTGCTCAGTGGACAGCTGTCACAATCAGACACTTACCAGGTATGACCTTTTTATGTTGTTGTTAGCTTAAAAAACCACTACAAGATAAACACTACCACCTCATTTCTACTATTATAACAAAGATAGTTTCTCTATTAATTTATCTTGTAGTAATTATCCAAGATAAAGACACATTCTTTTAATTCACATTGTAATGAAAATATATCGTTTCTACTGTCCTCCAGGTGAATTATTGACAGTAGCTCCCTGGGCAGCCAAAACTATGCCAGGATTATTTGGCCTTAATGAGAGGGTCATACTCTCAGGAAAATGGGCACATGGCTATTTTACATTTGCTGCTGTCGGTGCTTACAATGTAGGCTCCATTTTTCTGACTCTAGATAAGGTATATAAAAGTTGATTAATTTGACATGACTGAATTAATTTTTTTAGGAATTAAAAACTAATCAAAAGGACGATTTAAATTTGGTTCTTTTACTGATAAATCTTAAATGATAATACTTTGAAAAAAGGTGATCATATTGGTATTTTCAATATGGGGTCATCAATAGTTCTCATTTTTGAGGCACCAGACAATTTTGAGTTTGTTGTCAAGCCAGGTCAAAAAATAAACTAGGACAACCACTAGGAAAATTATTTAATTGTTAAAGACAACCAAAAATCATTTATTATTGTTATTTATAAATGTACATTATTTAATTATAATTATTAATTGTTAAAATAATTCATAATTTATGATTATTTGGTATAAAATAAATGTGGAAAATAGGTCACAATCTTAATAATCGTTAAAAAAATAAATAAATGATTAAATTAAATAAATAATAATTATTAATAATAAATAAATAATAATAATTAATTATTGCTATTGTTTGTTATTGATTGTTATTATGAAACATTATTTTAAAAAAAGTTTTGATGAATTTATTCACTCACTGTTAACATTTTTAGAACATTAATTTGTGTATGAATTGGACACTATCTGTAATGTTACCTCCTTAATTAATTTACTTATTAGTCACTCCCTAGTTACCAATCTTTTGGAGGTGAATCACGTATTTTCCAAACTGGTTTAGGAGTATGCATGTTTATCTTTTCAGTCTCTAGACTTTTTATTAGTTTCTCCTATTAATTATAAAATTAATTATTCATTAATTGCTAGGGTCGCAGGAATACTCTTAGCATATTACAACATATACATTTAGTTTTACAAGTATGTTGTTATAACAGATATGAACAGATGTTGGTCATGAGATGTACTAGTCATAATGAAATTTAATTTATAATATAATAGTTGTAAGTGATAAGTAATTGAATACCTTGGCGTCCACTGATTGAAATGTCCTCCATTTGATGCAATTTTTAACTCTATTCTTGTATTCTTTACAGTGGTCAAATTTACCATGAATGTAGTATTGATGAAATTGATAAAAAGCAGCTGTAATTATAAGACAAACATAATACTAACTGCCAAAAAAGACTTGTAGCTTTAGTCTCATTCCCAGACTCCCTGATATTTGGGGACGAGACTATTAAGTTGCAATGTTATCATGCATCATTCACTTACAGTAACACATCCTCACTCTCCCATTAAATTAAGACAACGTATCTTTTCATATTCTTGCAATTTATCTTTCTCAATAGCAATTTGTCCTGATCAGAATTTTTCCTAATATACTCAGACATCTTTGGAGGCAAGGAGTGTCACCAGTATACAAAAGTATACGGAAACGTTCTGAATTTCTATAGATAATACAATGCAAATTAGTGACTATTTCTGTCATAGTAAAAATAAAATAGTCCTATGACCACTTTTGGAGAGACAAAATGATCCCCCATACATTTTTTACCTACTAAAAATGGTCCCATAATTCCAAAAATGGTCCCCAGACTGAAAATATGACGTATATAATCTAGTAAATATTTTGTCAAATATTTGAATAAAAGTGCTTACTGCAGTGATAAAGATTTACTTCTTCACACCTTCTGGACACGACTTTAGAGTAGTGTATTAGTAAAGATAGACAAATCTTTTTAGTCAATTAAAAGATATTTAAAGAAAGACATTTACTACTAATAATTAAATATGCAGGTTATTCCTGACACCACGTGGATATTAGCTCCACCTGCCATTAGATCTAGTTATATATGGCAGGTGTAGAAGAAGGAAGAGGATTACTTTTCCAATAAATCAAAGAAAAAGGCTGTAAAAGAGAAAAATGCAAGCCCTAAGGGCAGATCTAAAGTATTATGTTCAGATTCTTCTTCCACAATGGCATAAAATTGGATCACAATTCAATTATTTAGGAAATGAACAAGCAGCAAGACAATTGATAGTAATGATAAGTGCATGCAATCACATGACAGTCATGTGATCCAAAAATCAAATCCAAACAAGCAAGAACATTAAAACGTTTCCATGACGACTTATGTGTTGATTTGATGATAATGATAACCACCCAGCGCCAACAAAGAAAAAGAAAATACAAAGAAAAGCAAGCAAGTCAGAAGTAGACACTTTAGCATCAGTAGCTGAATTGACTGATATTAAAATTAGACACATTTCAACTGAAGAACACAAAGACCACTGATATATATATTTCAAGTAAAGATATGGCCACAACATGGCAGCCGGTTTCTCTACCAGCTTGTCAGTTACTTCAAGAAGTAATGGAACGTAATTTAAAGTAAGTAAATTTATAATATTCTCTTCCTCATTTGTCTGATAGACCAAGTCTATACAAATTAAGAGGATCTCAGAGAAAGAAAATTGAGGGTGTTTTAAAATCTTTGACAAATCAGTAAGTAATTGTTACTACTTTTTGAAAAATCATCTGTCCATTTTCGTATTATTTCATGTATCCATTATCAAGTACCCATACATCCATTTATAAACATCCATGTTAGAGTAAACGTCACTTTGAAAGATGTATCTGCTCCGACCACTAACCGACTGGACAGTTATTCTTCCTTGAAAGAAGAACTTGTATGTTATCATTTGTAAATGTTATGTCTTTTTCATCAATTATTCTAGAGAGAGAAACTTGATGAATGTACTGATCTTGTCAAGAAAACAAAAGTACTAGAATCAAACTGTCTCTCAGAACAAAGTCAGTATTATTGATTCACTTAGTTGTTTAGTACAAGTACCATCACAGACATTTAGAATTGTTAAGAGAGAAAATAGCTAAAATTGATGAACCAGCAGAAAAAAAACTATTTCCATTCCATTTTTGGTACATATATTGTTTATTATAATAAGTCTATTGTATTCACTCACTTGGTACATATATTGTTTATTATATTGTATTCACTCACTTGGTACATATATTGTTTATTATAATAAGTCTATTGTATTCACACACTTGGTACATATATTGTTTATTATAATAAGTCTATTGTATTCACACACTTGGTACATATATTGTTTATTATAATAAGTCTATTGTATTCACACACTTGGTACATATATTGTTTATTATAATAAGTCTATTGTATTCACTCACTTGGTACATATATTGTTTATTATAATAAGTCTATTGTATTCACACACTTGGTACATATATTGTTTATTATAATAAGTCTATTGTATTCACACACTTGGTACATATATGTTTATTATAATAATCTATTGTATTCACTCACTTGGTACATATATTGTTTATTATAATAAGTCTATTGTATTCACACACTTGGTACATATATTGTTTATTATAATAAGTCTATTGTATTCACTCACTTGGTACATATATTGTTTATTATAATAAGTCTATTGTATTCACACACTGGTACATATATTGTTTATTATAATAAGTCTATTGTATTCACTCACTTGGTACATATATTGTTTATTATAATAAGTCTATTGTATTCACTCACTTGGTACATATATTGTTTATTATAATAAGTCTATTGTATTCACTCACTTGGTACATATATTGTTTATTATAATAAGTCTATTGTATTCACACACTTGGTACATATATTGTTTATTATAATAAGTCTATTGTATTCACACACTTGGTACATATATTGTTTATTATAATAAGTCTATTGTATTCACTCACTTGGTACATATATTGTTTATTATAATAAGTCTATTGTATTCACACACTTGGTACATATATTGTTTATTATAATAAGTCTATTGTATTCACACACTTGGTACATATATTGTTTATTATAATAAGTCTATTGTATTCACACACTTGGTACATATATTGTTTATTATAATAAGTCTATTGTATTCACACACTTGTACATATATTGTTTATTATAATAAGTCTATTGTATTCACACACTTGGTACATATATTGTTTATTATAATAAGTCTATTGTATTCACACACTTGGTACATATATTGTTTATTATAATAAGTCTATTGTATTCACACACTTGGTACATATATTGTTTATTATAATAAGTCTATTGTATTCACACACTTGGTACATATATTGTTTATTATAATAAGTCTATTGTATTCACACACTTGGTACATATATTGTTTATTATAATAAGTCTATTGTATTCACACACTTGGTACATATATTGTTTATTATAATAAGTCTATTGTATTCACACACTTGGTACATATATTGTTTATTATAATAAGTCTATTGTATTCACACACTTGGTCATATATTGTTTATTATAATAAGTCTATTGTATTCACACACTTGTACATATATTGTTTATTATAATAAGTCTATTGTATTCACACACTTGGTACATATATTGTTTTATTATAATAAGTCTATTGTATTCACACACTTGGTACATATATTGTTTATTATAATAAGTCTATTGTATTCACACACTTGGTACATATATTGTTTATTATAATAAGTCTATTGTATTCACACACTTGGTCATATATTGTTTATTATAATAAGTCTATTGTATTCACACACTTGGTACATATATTGTTTATTATAATAAGTCTATTGTATTCACACACTTGTCATATATTGTTTATTATAATAAGTCTATTGTATTCACACACTTGGTCATATATTGTTTATTATAATAAGTCTATTGTATTCACACACTTGGTACATATATTGTTTATTATAATAAGTCTATTGTATTCACACACTTGGTACATATATTGTTTATTATAATAAGTCTATTGTATTCACACACTTGGTACATATATTGTTTATTATAATAAGTCTATTGTATTCACACACTTGGTACATATATTGTTTATTATAATAAGTCTATTGTATTCACACACTTGGTCATATACAAATATATCTTTATTTTATTAGGATATAGAACAATGCAGTGATGAAGATTTTGTCCAACACTTGACAAATTCTTTCAAGAGGATAGAGAACAGTCAACCAGTACAGGAAGATAACTATTAAATGACTTTAAAACACTTATTAATTTTAACCAGCTATTGTACTGGAGATTAAGTAAAACTCATATATATATTTATTTGCTTAAATAGTTAAAAAAAACAATAAATTAAATTCAAAATTGTAAACGCTTCGCTACTAAAGGACCGTCATTACTATCTTCTAATCCTCTCTTTCTAGCGGCCATAATTTCTCTGTTGATATCGTATTCCACTTCTTTCGAGATCTTGGCATGGGGAGTTTTGAACCAGGAGTAGGTGCAGGTGGATTACTGAAATAACTTGATTTAAGCGCTTGTGTAGCAGTATACCTAAAACCCAAAACAGCAATAAGATATGATACGATGTTCTTAATGTTAATAGTTCAGTGAAACAAGTAAAATAATAGCTATTAAGACAACTCATAAAATGGAAAACAACATTTGTAGAGCCATTTGTAATTTTTGATACACAGAACTATAGCTAAATATCCAGCTAAACATAGGACTTACAAACAACACACAAAAGATTCTATGAGATTTTCAACTTACAGTTCTTACCTTTTAGACGGATCCAAGATAAGACAAGACTCTAATAATTCCAATAAATCGTCACCGGCAGCTGAAATATGTCCTTAAAAGGTTGTCCAGGTAGTGGTTTAAATTCAACATAATCTGGAAGACTCTTCACTCCTGGCCACGCCTCCTCAGTAGTGTACCACAGACTTCAAAAATCTTCGTCAACTGTCCAGGTCAGATTCCCCAGGAAGAAAGGGGAGTCGAAGCATCAGTTCCGCTAAAATACATCCAACAGCCCATTGATCAATACTAGTACTATATAGTCTTGCACCAAATAATAACTCAGGACTTCTATACCAACGAGTAACTACTTGATGGGTCATAATACGATTGGGACTACCAAACGACTTGGCAAGACCAAAATCTGTAATTTTAAGGATACCGTTCTTGTTAATAAGAAGATTATTAGGTTTTAAATCTCGATGAAGTACCCAGTGAGCATGAAGATATTCTAAACCCTGAAAGAAAAATGGCATTATGTTAAACAGTCTCATACTCATTCCAGTGATCACCAAAGTATGGGTATGAAAGTATACCTGAAGCATCATTAGTACATAAGCTTTAATATGTCTGGTGGTAGTAATATCATTCTATCCTTAATAATCATCTCAAGATCAGCATCCATATAATCAAAAATCAAACTAATGTTTGACTTGTGTCCAAATACATCGAGTAATCCAATTACATTAGGATGATGAAGTTCCTACAAAGAGAAAGAGAGAAGAAGTAAGGAGAGAGGGATTGAGATAAATCATCTATTCAATGTGCTATCTAATGTAACGATGAACTGGACAGTACAAACATTGTGTTACATTGTCTGTACTTGAAGTAGCTTGATCTCTCGTAAAGCAGTACGATTAATTCCATCTCTAGCCTCCTTTCGTTGCCCTAACTTGATCTTCTTTACAGCCACAATACGATTGTCTTGTTCAGTATCCTCTGCCTTGTATACTGTAGCAATTGACCTTCTCCTAGAACATCTACCTTGCGATAACGTTTAGACATGCCTACCAATTCCACGTGGGTAGAAAGAACACGGACGTAAACGGAAACCTTCTGAAATTTGTATGGAAATGAAGGGAGATAAAATTTTAATTACTCCGCATACTCAAATGATGTGTTAACGAACTCTCTATACTGAAACTTTGATAAAATCATCGGACTGAGCATAAAATAAAACAAATGAATGATAAGTAGATATTATTCTCCTATGACGACCTGTCCATCATCCTGCAGGCAAAAGATGCATTCTATGCAGTACTTCAAGTTATCTATTTTGATGGTTGCGATGTGTTTTCCAGAGTTTCCAGAGGCGCATTGTTCCATAGTTATTTCGAGCAAGGGTGGAGTGAGAAATAGTTCCTGCTGTTGCTCTGGTAGTAAGCGATCTTGTGTAGATATTGTTACTGGACTCGAATGTGCCAAGAATGGCAGCTCAACAAATGTAAGTGTTATTGTTACCGAGGATCAGCATCCTAATGCTACTAGTACACAATCCTATAATTTTCTATATAATCTCCATAATTTTGCTGTCATTGGGAATAGCACAAATGGATTTGCTACTAAGATTTCTTGTGTGGTTGCAAATGGTTTAATTTTTTGCAAACTCCAGTAATATAACATTAGCAAACCTCAATTTTTCCAATTGTACTAATTTTCTTTATATTTTTGACAATGGCAAAAATATTTTCCAGCTTAGTAGCTTACATTTTGTTAATTGCTCTAATGTCCTTCTCAAACACATTCAAATTAGCAATTCACAATCATTGGAGTGAGTTTCTTCAATGTATCTGGCATATTAGAAATAAGAACTCTTCTTTTTATAACAATTCTAACTGTAATATTAGTAATGTTGGTGGTATATTTATTGTTATACAAACAACACATTAACAATTATGATTGAAGATTGTACGTTGGTCCACAATCAGATTTGGATACCTAAGTGTAACTATAGTGCTAGTACCAGTACTAGTGGTGGTGGCGGTATACACATAACAGTACGGAGCAAATTTGTCCAAATAAGTGTTAATCGAGTAAATTTTTCATCCAATGGTGCTTATTATGGAGGTGGGTTATTTTTAAGATATGAAGGTCATGCAAAAGATAATTTTGCTGTGATTTCAGAGGCAAATTTTGATGCCCAGATAAATAGAAAAAAACATTTTTACAGCAAGGAAGCACAGGAGGTGGAGCAATGGTTGTATTTAATGAGGGTGGCATTGAACACACAAACAACACAGTTATTTTTGATAATGTCTCTTTTACAAAAAATATAGCCACAACTGGAGGAGGTTTATCTATTTCAGGCCATGCAGGGTATGTTAAAAACTCTGACAAAGTTATAGTTAAGAACAGTAATTTTACTGAAAACATAGCAAAAAGTGGCTCAGCCATTCATGTCACTATTGAAAAGTTTTTAACACATGATACAAGTCTAAGTTTGAAAATTATCAACACGACTTTTTGCAGCAATGTGGCACCTCAAGAAATGCTGTCTGTCTTGAGTTGGGGAGCAGTATACACTCGAGGTGTACCAGTTACCTTTGAAGGCACTGTCATATTTTACAGAAATAATGGGACAGCATTGGCTATCTCAGCTACATCTGTCTACTTCAACCCAACTTCAATGTGAACTTCACTAAAAATGTCGGGCACAGTGGTGGCGCAATTGCCCTTTTCAATACAGGATATGTTGTCATCTATAACAATGCTGAACTGTTTTTTTATTGAAAATTTTGCTTACAATAAGGTGTGGTGCTGTTTTGCTACTACATTGGGGAACAAAACTTGCAGTATTATCACCACAGTGATTGTTTCATTGTTGATAACATCAGTTTCATTTACTTTTAATGTTTACTCTTCAAACAATCTTGCAAGGCATCAGAAAAAACCCATCTATGCAGACTCCATCTCTCAATGCATGTCACAAAACGAATCTTTTTTCTGTACTGATGCTTGGGTATACAATCAAAGCTCTTGTAAGGATGAAATCATGACTGGACCTGCTAATATAAGACATGTAACTTGAATAACAGCAATTTGGAAATTTTTGTCTATCCAGGAAGGAAGTATTGTTGCCAATTGTCATACATGATGGTTTTGACAGAAATATAAACTAACACAACACCATTAATTGCTTCTCTTCAAGACACTAGAGCAGTTCTTGATCCAAGCTCTCGTTACATTTCCGATAACAAGGTAATCATATATAAATGTGCCAACTTCAAAAACAAAACATATCCCATAATATTACAAGTTGAAACTCAGGCTCCACAAGTAATACCTGTCCATATAAATGTGACATTCCTGCCTTGTCCTCCTGGATTTGAAGAAACTTTAATTGATTCACCAATAAGAGCACTTCAGTGCCAATGTATAAACAATTTTAAAGGATACTTGGTATGTCTTGATAACATGCAGGCAAAGCTGCTTTCATCACTTGTCATGACTTTTAATAATGTATCCAAAGAGTTTGTGGTTAGTGTCAGCCTTTATGCAGCAGCCAACTTTAATTACTATTATAACAATATCATTCCACAAAATTTGTCTGGGCTTCAATTGCTATTCTGTGACAAGTCCAACAGAAAAGGTTACTTCTGTGGAGAATGCCGAGAAGGATATGGTATTGATATCACATCAACTCTATACGAATGTATTCCATGTCCTACTCAGAATGGATGGATCAAGTATTTAGCAGCTAATTTTGGAATACTAACTCTCTTTTTTTTAGTTCTTTTGGTGTTCAATATCATATAACTCACGGTTCCATTGGAACTTACATATGTACTGTCAAACGCTAACATTACCAAGCACTTTCCCTCATTTTGAACAAGTCTTTAAAGATTCCCTTGGGAATAAGGAGACACTTGATGATTTATTAATATTTCCTTTTAGCATGTGGAATCTTGACTTTCAAATTTTGCCCTTTTCAAACATTTGCATTCATCCTAAATTGAAAATCATCCATGTATTTTCATTACAATATGTTACAGTTCTTTATCCTATTCTGTTCATAGCTGTGTGTGCATGTGTCATTGAGCTTCATGCTAGAAACTGCTGTTTAGTAGTCTTATTGTGGACGCCTTTTAAAAGATGCTTTGCTAAGTTAAGACGTAGCTGGAATAGTCAACGCTCTGTTGTTGATGTATTTGCTGCTTTCTTGATTATTGCCTATGCTAAGCTGGTTTGTGTGACTATCTATTTGCTTATTCCTATATATCCTTTTAACAGTAAAGGTGTATCTATTGGTCCTTCACTTCTTATTGATCCGTCAATTCCTTTCTTAAGTAAAGAGCATCAACCTTTCTTTATTATGGCTCTGCTAATTTTGTTTCTTTTGTTATACCTCCACCACTGTTTTTCTTGTTATATCAATTCTCCATGTTTCAAAAGGTGTTAGAAAAGTTGAGAATGAGAAAGCAGTGTGTTATAGCTCTAATGGACAATTTTCATGGAGCTTTCAAAGATGGTACAAGGCCACACACTAGATTGTCGATGGTTTGCTGGATTATATTTTTATTTTACGAATTCTCATAGTCATCCTGACCTTTTTATCTGAAGACACACTTAAAGAACGATTCATTGACATTGTACTGGTTGTTGCAGTTTGGCTCATTGTAGCTGTAGTTAGACCATACAAAAAAAATATATATAATATAATAGACTGCTTCATATTGGCTACTATGCTGTTCAATGTTGTCTTCTCTGTTTACTATACTGTACCAAAGAGTGGTAGCTCTTACAGCCCTCCAACATTATTGGCTGGAATCATAGCATATTTACCAGTACTATGTGTGACATTATATGTAATATATTTGTTAACAGTATACATGAAGAATTGCTACTCTTTCCAAAGACACCACCACAACAAAGGTGAAAGACTATCTTTGCTCCATTCGACAATAAATGGTGATGATATACCTCACCGTATTTTGAGTCCAGGGAATTATGCTGATCTGGAGCAATAAAACAAGATATTTGTGTGTACATGTAAAATTAAGTGTGTAATCCATTTTGTTTTTTTTTTATCAACAACTCTATTTATTTTAATTTCATTGTGTGTATTGAAAAATCAGTTTAAAATTTCTATCAATAACAATAATTATTACATTAAGTTTTGTAAATTATCTAAGATGTCAAGATGATTTTGTGGGGGGATTTAAGTTTCATTTTTCTTGTCTATTCTGTGACCATCACAACAATACATTGTCAGTTAATAGATATTATACATTACTGGTTACCTGATGTTGAAGAAATTTTATTCTAGCTTCAATATAGTCATCATTTTGGTCTGTTTTAGCTACAGCATCTGCTAATGCTTTACATGTCTCCATGAGTTGCTTTTTAAGTGACTCTATTTGTATTGTGATAGTCAAAAACCATTTTTAAAAAAACTTTTCATACCTGTTTCTAAATATATTTGCTTTTCAAATCTTCAAGCTCTTTTTTTAATGAAGCAATCTATATTAGAGACCTCAATTATTATATAGCAGTACATATTTCACTGACTTGGCTCTCCATTTCTTGTACTATTGTTGTGTGTTTTTTGGTCAAGCGAGTTAGAGTCAGTTCGTGATCTTGTTGCTGAGCTTTTAACTCTGTTTTCAAGCTTCTTTCTCTCTTCCTTAACATTAGCTAGTGTAGCATTAGTAGATGCTAATTGACCCTATTATATACAACTAGTTTAACATTGATATCTTGATGAGTTTATATCACCTTTAGTTTGGATATTTTCAAGAGCAAGTTTACGATTTTTCTGAGGTTTGTTGTGATAGTTGATCTGTTGTTGTTGTTGTGATGTTTTTCAGAGGCTGTTTTTTCACTGGTTAAATCTTTTGATAAATGATTAATCTTATCGGTTAATTTACTAATCTATGATGAAAGTGAAATGGGAATTGATGGTACTGTTAACAATGTTTACAAAAAACACTAAGAGAGAAGAGGCAGAGCTGGGTCAACAACTGAAGCCCCTCTAACATTAATAAACAGTTGAGTTCATTATTCACTCACTTTTGTTTGGTATTCTTTTAATGTACTTGATTTTTCCTGTAATTCATTGTAGCTTTTCAATTTCTGTCTTTTGTGCCTTTTCCTCTCTTTAATATGACACTTCAATTTGGTCAGTTCTCCCTCGCTGTTCTCAAGCTGACCTCTCAAATCTGTCATAACACTTTCCAACTCTTTTCTACAACAATCCTTACAAATCACAATCAATAATTGCAACTGAACTGACCTTTTCTTCTCTTCTTTAGACAATTGCATGCTAGTTTTAGCATTTTGTTGTACAAGGACAGCCTCCTGGTTTGTAAGATGAGTAATTCTGCCTTTAGCTTCATCTAATTCTCCCTTTAAACCAGCCAATTGTGTTTCCATTTCACTAGTACGATGTTCTAAAAATCTTGCACTGTAGTATAAAATATATGATACTAATATCTCTGAGCTAACAGTCTACATAGTGATTGATAGAAGAGCACACTGTAGCTTACTTCTCTGCCATAGGTGTCTCAAATTCCTCTCTGAATTTGACCTTCTACTGATTGAGCCTACAAGATAGCATAATTCGTGATTGTAAACAATGGAGATACCTCAGTAAGTAAATGCTTCATAGCTTCTTCAACATCTTCTTTGCTCTGTTGCAGCAAGGTTACTCCGACTGCAGGATGATGTGGCTGGCCACTATCATTACACAAAGGAGGTAGTTTCCCCTGCCTTACTGGTGACAGCAAATGTCTTGAGCAAGGTTGGTCAGTAGTTTCAGTGATGGTGGTCTTAATTGCTCGAGACTAAGGTTCTCTATTCTCACGTCTCCTTGATCCATGAGTGTGCTATGATTGTTATTTATGAATCGTTGTCATAGTAATTTTAGATAATGAATATTAATAAAAAAAGAATAATAATAATTATCTGTTAAAAGTATATAAATGATTTACTTCTGAGAATATTAAAGGAAGTATTAATCTACTAGCAGATATAAATATCATCATTGATTTATATAATGCTTTATCAGGTCGAAATGACAGAAGGTGTTTTTTGATGTACGGTATATTGCAAAGAAAGCAACAACATAGAAATGTCCAAGAAGTACAGATGGGTAAGTTTCAATCTGCAAACATAATGATATACTTCAAAGGATCAAGACATATTTGCTACTCACGCAGATAGGGACCCACTGGCCCTGAGACAGCCAAACCTCCTAACTTGAAATATTCAAAACAAGCCTGTCTCAAATCATTCATATGACCTACAATACAACACATTGTATCATTTACATCAGAGCTTTGACAATAAGCAATACAGTGACATCTAGTAAATCAGACTTACCTTCAGGAGAAGCAAACAAAGCATAGAGTGCCTGTGCTAATATATTTATCACAAAAGAATGAGAACATTTCCTCTTAATCTGAAAGCTATTGAAAGCATTTTGAAACTGATCACTAGATCATAAAAAGACACATATATGAAACAAAGAAGGTGCGTATATTCTAATAACTGACTGATCAGTAAGATGTGATATATTACGAAATATTTGACGAAGGAGAAGAACATCATTTAGAGCTACACTCATCCCAGCTCCAGTAAGTGGGTGTCTCATATTAAAAGCATCACCTAGTATAATAACACCTAAAGACCAAAAAGTAACAATGATTAAAGAGACAGCATTACAATAACCTGGTTCAGATTAGGTAGTGGAGGCAGAAAACTATTTGGCATGCTGCGTAGACGATCATTTTCCACTGCTTTTAAAAATGGTCCACAAATGTAGTCTATATTAGGAGCATATATATATATATATATATATATATATATATATATATATATATATAATATTTTCATGAATAAAACAATCAACCTGGTAGTTGTGGAGCAACTTTTTCCACCATATAATCCTTGAGGTTAGAGGGCAAATTTACTAGGAACGTCAACTAGGATTCGAGTACAGGTACTAGATATTTGATATATTAAAATAGGACCACTATTTCCTAAAACAATCTCAGCATGACCAGGTGCAAACTGTGGGACATTATGCATAATGACTCCAACAAAATTGGGACCACACTGACACTGATGGAGTAACGAGATCTTTACGAAATTTGGAAAAGCAACCATCAGCAACAACAGTAAGATCTGCCTTCACTGTCTGTTATAGTGAGAAGATATTTATATGAACAAATATATTATTAACAAGTATTTCTAACTTTTGTTAATCCATTCTCTTTGTCTTGTATTGAACTCCATTAATGACACCATTGTGTCTTCTAATAAATGGCACACGTTCCTTCAACCACTGTGACACTTGAGAACAATGACACATTGTATCAATGTCCGCCTGCCTTACTTGGTTTCATTCTTTGCTTGTTTTCTTAGCCCCCATTACAAATCGACCATGATGGAAAGATCGTCCTGTTTCAATTTGTTTCTCCGCATTTATTGGGTAACTTAATTGTACATGTGTATTGGAGTAATTATCATGTACCACATAGCCATGTACAATATGGTAGTCAGTTCCCTCAAGGGAGTCTGTCAATAAATTAATAATGAAAATAATTTAGTAGAAGAAAAGTATTAACTATGAGATGGATCAAGGCCTACTTTAGTTCAGATACACAAAGGCACAATATTAATTCTGAATTCAATTGGAATACATTTTAGAAGTTGTTGGTTGATCATTTAATAGGCCTGTTAGGGCATTTTGGTTCAACTATCAATACATACCATCTAGTCCAAGTTTCTTTAATGCTCTAAATCCTCCTGGTTGCAATAGCTCTCCTACAATTCTGTCAGGTTCTGAGAGGTCTCTTTCAAGTATGTCACTTTCGTCATCTCTGGCTAATGTAGCTGCCAGAGATGAGCCAAGAATACCAGCTCCAACTATTGCTATCTCTGTAACTATATCATAGTGGTCTGGAGCAGGAATGACGTGATGGTACTATTTTATGATAGATAGGAATAATATTATCTTCATTAAATCATAGTTACAAGAGTTTTATACCTCTTTTTTTACTTTTTGGTATCTTCTTTTATAAAATAGTAAAGCACCTATTAATGAAAGAGTAATTGCTACCAACAGAGTCCAACCAAGAAGTAACATGGTTGCCAATCTTCACGGTGATTATCTGCTGTGTTTTGTCAGCTCATAATCATAGGAATGTCTGTACATAAAACCGCATATAACAATATTGTACAAACAGTAATATAATAAGTTAAATTTTTATGGTTAAAAGAATCAGCTGAGCTATCGCACCATAGCGTGCTAGACAGATACGCGAGATCGCAAGCAATGAATTTATTTAACTTTAGACACACCTACATCATGTAATGTTAAATGGCTCAATCCACTTCATCTAATCCTCTTTCCAATCTCCTCCTTCTCCTGACCCCATTTTCACTATACGCCCATGTGCAGGAGAAATATCTTGTGTCCAATATGCTGATCTCGACAGTGGCAAACACTGTTTTGATGGGGTAAATTACATCATAAAATCATCAATGCAAAATGATCTCTAATTTTCAGAACATCAAGTGGTGTTCTTGGAGTCTGGGACTTAGAGATGAAACGTGAAATTTGGAAACAAAATTGTGACATTGGTATAGTTGCTGTCGAAGCAGTTCCAGATGACATCGGCACTAAGGACATCATATCGTAAGTCACAATACATTTACATGGAATATGTACACAACATTATATAGGCTAGGTAGGCAAGGAAAAGTGACTGTTTGGGATGTCAAGACTGAAGCAGCAAAGAATCATTTTGAAACGCCAGATCCTAGTTTCTGTAATTTCACTCTGCTAACACATCACAAGATGGTGAGTACTCATAAGTTGTTGCTATTTTGTAATGAGTACTTTACACTATCATTATAGGCACATCCACTATAGCACTTGCTGATAATGAACATGGGAAGGTATATATAGGAATGACATCATTAATAATTCTTTATATTATATAGGTAAACATTTTTAACATTTCAACTGGTCAACAAATGGATCTCTTTCTGTTAAAGAGCCAAAGACTAAAGGTTTCGATATTTCAATTTTTTTAATAATTGAAACATGTTGTATGTTTTCCATAAAGGAATGGTGATGTGTGTCAGAAGTATTATCAACACTTCCACTAAACAGTACAAGTGTTAGCAGGATGTGAAGATGGTAGTCTTGTAGTTGGGATGTGAGAATGCCAGACAAGGAATTAAGCTCTCTAAAAATGTTCTCAGAGCCAGGTCTGTCATAGATTAACAAGATTTTGTAATGAAGTAGTACTTCAGTAATGTGTTTGGATTATGATAATGAAAGAAATCATGGTGTATGTGGATCACCTTAAAAACACTTGAAACATTTCAACTCAGTCAAGAAGTATGCTAAAGCAATTATAACAATCATCATTTTTTCAGAGGATACTTCAAACAAAATATAGTGTTGCTTTGAGGAATAGTGGTGTAGCTTCAGTCAGCATTAGACATGATGGTCGCATTATGTGCTCAGGAGGATGGGACGGACGGTAAGAAAATAAAATAACTCAGCAGCACCCAACTAATCATATAGTTTTAAAATTTGTATATAGTAAAGACAAACTAAGGAGCCTGTATTATTATTTTCTTCCCTGGTTGGGTAGACAGGTGCAAATGAAAAGCATTCTTTTGAGAACTACTTCAATTTAAAATTGTCTCTGTTCTTTAGGATAGGGTATTTGGCTGTAAAGAAAGGGAAACCATTAGCAGCACTCAATTTTCATACTGCTACAGTTCAGAGTGTAACATTCACTTCATCAAAAAGCACCAGATTTTATACAAATTTAATGATCTGTGGTTCTAAAGATCAACGATTAAGTTTTATGGAAATTGTATTGAAGTAATTGTTTATTGATTATACGGAAAAAAAACAAAAGAAATTTAAAATCCTACTTTATCATTTAAAGGTGTTCAATTAAGTAGGCTAACAAATACTAAAATTAAAACAAAGATAATAAAACTAACAATATGAGGAATTAGAATATATTGTTCTTTGTACTATACCTTTAATCAAATGATGAGCTGTGTTTTGATGATACTACGGCCATATTATACATAGAGAATTACATGCTATCTTTTTTAATAATAGTCTAACTGTGGAAGGCATTATTTTCTATAGGTTGTATTTATTTATTTAGTTTTTTTGGGGGCGTTTCAAAAGTGGGAATTTTGTCATATCCTGCGCTGACCTCCAGTGGAAAACAATACCAATTTTTTGCAACCTTTCTTTGCTGTTTACTTCCTCCAGGTTTACCTCCAGGATCTAATGGTATTAAAACAAATATTTTATCAAACTGTGTGTAGTTTATCACTTACTTTGAGTGGCAGCTTTTACAGATTGAGAAGCTGTATGGAAAGCATCAGAAAAAGCATCTTGAAATGAAGGCACTTATAGTTCTCATCCTCTTTGTCGTCTCCTGGCAAAAAGACTGGGGGTGATTTCACAAGCCCTATAGTTAAGTCATTAGTAACATAAATAAATACCTCACACAAAACAAACCTGTGCTTCTAATACTACGAGATGGCTTAGAAACAGGCGTCTTTTTCTCTCCTGAGACCAGAGCTTGAGCAAAAGATGGACTTGCACTTGGAGACATTGTATCTATTGTTCTCTTTCTCACTCCATCGTCTTTAACTGGTTGTCTTATCAGGGACAAAGCTCTTGGCATTTGGATTGAGAGGTCTTAGAGGAGATGGCAAAGGAGGTGAGGGATGCCATGGAGAGGAAAGTTATGAAGATGTTCAGGGACTAATGTCTGCTGGATTGGGAGGCAGTGAGATAGAATCTGCAGACACTATACAGTAAGAGAAATGACTGCTAGAATGTTTGTTTTATAGAGACTTACAGTAATCCTGTCTATCAGCTTTCTTTTCCCTTCGTTTCTCTTCTCTTCTTTTCTTCTGTCGCTTTTGTTTACGTTTCTGCAGTTGATCTTAAGGTATCAAAAATAAAACAACAAATTATGTACTGAGAATACTACATTGAATTTACGGCAAATCTTCCAGAGTTTGATAAGAAATATCAGGTGGTGTTAAATCCAATTCACAGAGACCAAATTCACAAGTTAATGGCAAATGTCCAAGAAATCGATGTCGTCTTCTCTCATCCTAGAGATCAATGGAATAACAATTATACATGTAGATAGAAGGCCATATACTAACCTCTGTCATTGAATAGTGCTCTATCTCCACAATACGTGCGGGTAATAGTACTGGGACAGTTATCCCAAGACCCATACTCCTTTATAAAAATATTAATGATATCGATTTCTAGAAGTTTGTGATCATACCTTTAATAAGCATTTAGTGTTGATAGGGTGTAGATATAGATGCTGTCCATCGGAAGCTATAGTGGACAATATGATATTTCTCTACTAAAGTAAGTGATCTTACATTGATAGAAATGGACATATTCTGTAGTATATTGAGGTGAGCCTGATACTGAAATAACACTATAAGAGATGAACATAATAATAAATAAGTGCAATATGTTAAAAGGTTCATTTCATAGAAATATGCCACATAGAATTAAGTATGGTGTCTGTAAGCTCGTATAGAGTCCATATGTTAGAGGACATCAAACTCTATTGTCACCTACATTTATTACTTTAGCATCTAATGCTTGTTATATAACACATAGTAAGTGATATTATGTATATAACAATACGTTTAGATGCAGAAAGGGAGAGGGAGATTAGACAATCACTTTCATTCTCTTCTATTTCCCCTTCAGATGAAATACTACTCAAACTGTTGACATGGCGATAAACTGGGACATCAACTGACAACAGTGAAGACTAAATATTATACAACATAGTTCACTAGTAATACAATAAACAACTTTACTTACATCCGGCTTACTCTTAAAAACACTCTCATCTTCATCTTCAGAGAAAGTAGGTTGAAACTCTCCCGATATGTATGAGTCATCACAGACACTCAGACTTTATAATTAGATGAGGGTGAGACTTCATCTTGGGATGGTGACTCAGTAACTAAAGGATATACAATGTCTCAGCAAAGGAATACAGGGATATACTAAAATATACAAAGATTATAGCCCTCTTTATATCATCACTGTGATTTGATATAGCACCCGGAATAATCACCCATTCTATATTATATGAGTAATGGTGTGAATAAAAGGTGCAAAGATTGTAATAGTTGGGGCAATTCTATAAGGGTACATCACTATTAACGACATTAGTTAATGAGTATAACCCTTTAATTAGTTGGACTTGAATCCCGTTACATGTACAAGTTACCTTCATCTCCTTGTTTGATTGTTTCATTTTGTTGTATATTATCTTCTCTAGTCTTCAAGTCTTCCAGAGCAGCCTCTACAAAACATCTCTCGATTCCTATAAAATAACATTAAATATATCAACGAAGATGGTGTACATTTAAATGTACTTCATCAGGTGAGAGTTGAGCAAGTTGTTGAAGCAGTAGAGTGCGTTCTCTATCAATAATATCTGTCTTTATCTGAGATGGAGAAAGCAGACAAAAGCTTTGCAAAGTGGCAGTATTCTCCACCTATATACAACTATAGTAACCAAGTTGTTGAGTTTGTATAATACCATTTAAAGGTGGTATAAGACTTCCAGTCTCCTCAGTCCATTCAGTCTTAGGCAAGGCAAAAGTAGCATCCTGTATGAGTTTTGAAATGTCATGTGATTAGGAGGCATGGCTTACCTTGTATCGTACCATTAGCTTCATGGTGATGATATCTTTGTCATCATAAAGTCTAGTAGCCATAGTTGTAACACTATAACAATATTAATAATAGACTGTGTTTAACTATTTGTATCATATGTTCTCATTACCTTTTCAAGTCTTTCTTATAAATAGATTCATAACAAATGGGACATTTGCGCCACTTTTTGTCACTCTGAGTATGTGTGTGTGTGTGTGTGTGTGTGTGAGAGAGAGAGAGAGAGGCAGAAATGGAAAGACAGAGAGAGAAATGACATAACAAGTAACAGTGGTACTTACTAAGGCTAGGTAGTGTAAAATACACGATGAACAGTACACATGTCCACAACGAGTGATTTTAGCTAATAGAGAGAAATATTTAAACTATGCTTCATTTCAGACCACCACAACATACCAGCAGAGGGAGCATATAAACAATAGGACAAGATGGGATCTCATGACAGAACAGTCGCTATAATTTAAAGTAAAGAGAGAGTTAATACGTCATATAATTACTTACAACTTGTTCAATGCATTCCCAGTCAACCCAATAGATCAGGATCATTACAATAGACACTGTAGTCTCCAGCTCCCTCTCTTACAATAAACTGACAGCTAAAAAAAGTGTACATACATGTAAGAGGAACATGTACAAGTACCTATACTAGATATAAGATTACAACAAGTGTCCTGATATAGAGGGCATCCTTAATACAAGTTGTCCTATATTAAAACTTTATGTCTTACTTGGCTTGTAAAAATTGTTCTTTATTGAAATCATGATGTTTCTTTCCTCTCCGACGAGAGAAGTCACCATTCGAACTACCACCAATGTGACCACTAGTGTATCTCTCGCGTGGAGTAATGGTGAAATTCAACAAAAGTGATTCAATGAAAATTGAGCCTGATCTCTTCCTCTCACTAACAGTCAACTGTGAGAGAAAAAGATACATATATAATAAAATTCAAAGGTAATTAACTACTATTCACTGATGAGATAAAACCATGCACGTAAAAGCAACTCATGAATCTTATTAATTTTAAAATTATTCATATTATATAGTTCTCTCTTTAGTCTATTCATTACCATTTGATAGACATATACTGTTACAATGACCACACTGAGTGCATTTTAAATTCCTCAAGACCAAAAAGTTATCACATCATCATGTTTCAAAACTTCAAAACAAGAGCTTTCATTACAACTACAGCCACTCCTTCTGAAGGAGTGCAATACATAATATTAAAATAATTTAAATTGTTATAATTTACAAAAAACTAGTATAATATATTATTACTACATAATTTGATTATGTAGTAACACTACGATACTTTTTAAAATATCATTATTTCCATTGCTAGCCCTGGCCAGACCCTTAACTAGAGCAGATGCTCCAGACCCTATTCCAACATATTATCATTTTACTTACTTCTTTTTCTATGTAGTAAATCATCATCAAAATCTCTCCTTTGAGACAACTGGTGGTCGTTGATTTGATGGACGCCGTCCTTCAGAGTAAGTGGATTTTGAGTATTTACCACTTCTTGGAGATGTGTAATGAGATGAACTCTGCTGAGGCAATGTAGTCGATCTCTTTTCCAATTGTTTATTACCTATACCCTCTGTAGTCTAATATAATAACAATAGGTAAAGGAAATTTAATAGTAATTTCCTACTAGTTATTAATAAAGGTATAGTTTAAAATCCACTAATGCTAACGATACAAGAACATGTATTCCCAAAACACACTTAACAAAGTTAGTTTATGATGTCAAGTGAATAACTGTAGTATTAGTGTTACAGTAATAGGTACTAGAGATCAATGTAATATGTTTTCATACTGTTTTATTATTGCCTAGCTTATAAACTTGTACTTAAACAAGACTGACCTTTGCTTTTAAGTTGTTTTCCCTGATGAAGGTGACAATGGATCACCTGTTGAGAAATGATGTGGAACTTCTAATACCATCCCACCACGATCCTTCCGTCCAGACATTTCAGTTTGTGAGTCGTTTCGGTTGAAAGTCTTGTTTCCTTGTAAGAGAGCGGGCAGCTTCCTCTTGGTTGCTTGCCAACTCCGATTGCTTGTAGATGCATTTCGAGGTTAAAACAGGAGAGCCATGATTGCTACTATTTGATAAAGACGACGAAAAAATTATAACGTTCTCTGTAGTAAGTTGATTGGAATGACGAGAGTTTGAAAGCAAAGAAATTTTGAATTGTTCTTACGAACAGATGATTAGTAAAATCTCTATTTTTTCTAAATGTTTAACGTTAAGTTACAAATCAATGATACTAAATTGTCAGGAATTTCTTCAGTTAGTGGGTGATAAGAGGCGAATATATCAAGAGAATAACTAGTAAGGTCGAGTCTGCAATTTGAAAATTGTTACACAATCCAGTGGCAATATGGAATCTCAATCAAATACTTGAAATTCCAGGAGATTTCTCACTTTTAATGTGCCCTGAGACTTGCAAGTCCACAGAGATAAAGTAAAGCGAATGATTCAGTTCCCCGAGGGAAGATAACTGCAGTTACAGCTGGTACGACACAAGACGCTTAATAAGGACAAGGACACTTGTCCGACATATTCTAAATGTGACTATCACATGACCTTCACATGACATAAGCGTGGTTACGGGAAGTTTCAAATATTCAAGATGGCTGGTACTTTGGATGAATATGATGAGCCCATCCTCTAAGATCTACGTATTGTAGTCGGTTAACTGAGGAAGAATACGAAGAAGAGACGTCAGCTTGTACCCAGGAAGCTCTGGCCAGAGTTGATCGCTCATCTCAATGAAAATCCTGATGAATATTATAAAGTTGTAAAAAGACGTAAGAAGGAGGAAGCAGAAAGCACAGGACTGGTATCGTATGTTAAAGTATGTACACAGAGAAATGGGTATTAATTGGAATGTATGTTATTGATAGGTTTAAATTGATCAGTTATTTTGCTGGTGAGGACAGTAGTTTTTTAACACCCCAGTAAAGAAGAATGCAACAAGGAGTTAGATAAAGTTAAAAGTGACATAATGAATGTCTTCACATACTCTCAACAAGGTACATGTACATATATGTCATCAGTACATATATGGGTATTATTTACATGTACATGTCAATAAAAAGACACATGTCATTAACACTATGTCCATATGTTATCTACTTTATATGCTTGAAGGACGACGATTTTCAGCTCGTCTAGCTGAGAAACGGAAAAGAGCTCTCCTAGAATCATCCATGTCATCTCCTCTTCTAGCTCCTCTCCCTCCTCTCCTCCCCCTCCACCCCCTCCTGTTAATCCACCTGCATCCTTTAACCACGTCCCATTACATGCATCTCCTTAACTGTGAGTTCATCAATGACACACTTGTTTGTCATTTCAATCTCCATTAATGACATACTACTTTTATGGGGGAGTTTTTAAATTAATAGTTTTGATTAAATGTAACAGTGTGTAAACAGTTGTGGTTACTAAGCATCAAAGCATAATAGATTTTAATTCTTATATTTTAACAACTATAATAATTATAACAATCTTTCAGGGACTGTCCATTATGTACATATACCCCCAAATTCCTTGATAATATAATTGCAATATAATTATATTACTTTTATATTATTTGGATAATAGATATTATTTTAAAATAATTATTTTATTTAATTAAATATTTTCCTCTTTTAATTAATTATTTAAATTACATCATTCATAATTTGTTAGAGGAAGACTCTTAACACAAAATCTAAAATTCATCTTATCATGTCAGAAAATTCCCACAAGTCAGTAATATATCCTTTATTATTATTATTATTATTATTATTATTATTAATACTCTGTTTTTATTTATATTTTAGTCATAATCATTATCAAGAGCTCATTAGGCAATTAGCCAGCTCAGGTCCACGTAATCGTCTGCGACAAAACAAGCGAAGAACAGGTGCCATAAATCTAGTCCTGTTACTAATGGACACACTTAGCTTAATATGTAGGAGCTATTGTTGTTTACTTGTAAAGATAACATGACTGTTTAGAGAATGTAGTTGGGATATTTTCTATAATAGAGATTTGTTGATGTTATTAACCCATTACTGTATTACTAAATTTACATCAATGGAAGTAATAGATAGATGGATAGATAGATGGAATGATGGACAGATAGAGAACCGAATGGATTGATAGATGAAATTAGTTTTTTGTTTATGACTACTTATCTCTTAGATCACCAGGAGGTACCCCTAATGGAGGATGGAAGAGAGGAAAACAATGTGAACCAGATCTGATGCCTTTTTTCAATAAGAAACTTATTGATAAATTTAAAAGTGTCCGCAGTCCTACACCAGTTAGTCCGCCCTCTCCAAATATGACTGATAGTCCATTCTAAGTGAACTTTATACAATCTTGTGTTTACTAACTCTTATTAATTTTATTTTTAATGATATTGTTACAAAAAAGAATAATTGTTTCAGTTTTAATTTATCCCTTTAATCTTCAAGTCATCATGCATCATATTTATAATTATTCGTCCATTCACAATAATAGATATTAACGTAATAATAATAATATTCATACCTTGTTTGGATTTATAAAAAAACAATTGTGTTATTACATTGTAACAGTGATGTCTCTCTCTATTGTCATCTTAATTCTCTCTTGCTGTCTACATTAGTAACATCACAAGGTAATACAAATATTAACATTATTATAACTGTACTATATCTTTACTAGGTCCTCCAGTGATAACACCATCAGGATCAGTGATAGTATTATATGGCAATGATCTATTAGTTAAAATGTGAAGCTAGTGGTAATATTCTCTCCTATCAGTGGTTAGATAGTATGGAGTTGTTATCACTACTTCAAATACAAGTCCTCTACTATTGAATTAACTAGTGTGACTCAGTCTGACAGTGGAAACATATATCTGCAAAGTAATCTATGCTAACTCAGCAACTGATAACTCAAGTATTGTCATAATAGTTGGAGGTATTGTCGTGTAATATATCAATCATTACATATGTTGTCTTCAATTTAGATGGCTGGAGTACATCAGCAAGTTCTCATATTATGGAGCATTACCTTTTAAAGACAAAAAGAGTCTTTCACTTATTATTACTACTGTGGAAAACGAACCAGTCACTTTTACAATCAAAAACTTAGCAGGAACTATATCAAGTGGCTCAGTTACTTCTAATATACCCAAAACTGTCAATTTGGATTTAAGTAATTTTTGTTGATAGTAGGACAGACCGAGAGAAAGGTATCATAGTGTCTACAGGATCACGTAGCAAAATATCAGTCTTTGTTGCTGGTGACGGTTATGACGGTGGTGGTGGTAGAACAGCAGGTGTCTATCAGAGTTATCCTATGTGGAGATATCCAGTGAATGAATACATTTACTATGCTATTTCCACTGGTAGTAATACTGTTGGTTTCATTTAGTACTCTTCTCCTTGTATCTGCTAACAACGATACTATTATCACTATAAACTAAACTCCTACAGTTAATATAATTGTCCCTCATGATCTGAGCCCCACTGGTATTGATACGACAATAACAAGTGGAAAAATCCTCTATAACTATTCAACTGGGTTATCTTCAAACACTTTTAATTGACTCGCCAAATAATTTAACAGGTTCAAAAGTCATTTCAAACAAACCAATTGCTGTCTACTCAGGACACACATGTGGTGAAGCACCGACTCCAGGAACATTTGCCTGCGACTTTCTTGTTGAGCAAATACCTCCATCAGCATCTTGGGGTAATTCCTTCCTTGTAAGTCCTTTTTCTAAGTCAAGCTATCTGTTGAAGTTTGTCAGTTCACAACATAATACCAACATCAATATATCTTGTCAATCAAACATCACATATGAGATATCATCACTACAGGAAGATGGTACAGCATCACAACTGATCACTGGTCGAAAGATTTGTCATATTTATGCAAATAATATCCTATTCTTGTAGCACAGTTTTCTTTGGGCCAGGGTTTAATCCTGTGTGGAGGTTTTATTTCTAGTGATCCTGGTGTAGTGATTGTTCCTCCTTTCCAACATTATGTGACTAGTACTGTATTTCCTGCTATCACTTTGTTGTCGTCTACAAAATACATGAATTTGGCTGTTATTTTTCATCAAAACTTCAATTCTTCCCAAGTACTATTAAATGGTGTATCACTTGGTTCTGAAACATGGACTAGAATTAATAGTGATGATGGCAGTAGTGTAGGTTGGTTATGTATTAACTGGTTATTCTCTTTCAGTAATATTAACAATGTAAGTTATCAAGATCCAAATGGCAGACTCTGTCCACTGATATTTGGTTTCATCTTTTTTTCTTGGTTATACATATACTGGAGGACTGAACATGATTCCCTATGGATACGAAGGTATAATGAAACCATTATTAATTTAATGCTATTTTTCTTTATAGTTATAACTCCATCACCATCACCATCAATTGGTAATGTTTGACATCATATTCCAATCTGACAGTAATATTCATAAAATTATATTGTAAATAAATTCATGTACTAGCCTACATAGATCATGTGATCTCTAGAAATGTTGTGATAGTATTATTATTATATAAATGAATTATCATTTTTGTACTAGGTCGTCCACTGATAACACCATTAGGATCAGTGATAGTATTACATGGCAATGATCTATTAGTTAAATGTGAAGCTAGTGGTAATATTCTCTCCTATCAGTGGTAGATAGTAATGGAGTTGTTATCACTACTTCAAATACAAGTCCTCTACTATTGAATTTAAACTAGTGTGACTCAGTCTGACAGTGGAACATATATCTGCAAAGTGATCTATGCTAACTCAGCAACTGATAACTCAAGTATTGTCATAATAGTTGGAGGTATTGTCGTGTAATATATCAATCATTACATATGTTGTCTTCAATTTTTAGATGGCTGGAGTACATCAGCAAGTTCTCATATTATTGGAGCATTACCTTTTAAAGACAAAAAGAGTCTTTCACTTATTATTACTACTGTGGAAAACGAACCAGTCACTTTTACAATCAAAAACTTAGCAGGAACTATATCAGTGGCTCAGTTACTTCTAATATACCAAAAACTGTCAATTTGGATTTAAGTAATTTTGTTGATAGTAGGACAGACGAGAGAAAGGTATCATAGTGTCTACAGGATCACGTAGCAAAATATCAGTCTTTGTTGCTGGTGACGGTTATGACGGTGGTGGTGGTAGAACAGCAGGTGTCTATCAGAGTTTATCCTATGTGGAGATATCCAGTGAATGAATACATTTACTATGCTATTTCCACTGGTAGTAATACTGTTGGTTCATTTAGTACTCTTCTCCTTGTATCTGCTAACAATGATACTATTATCACTATAAAAACTCCTACAGTTAATATAATTGTCCCTCATGATCTGAGCCCCACTGGTATTGATACGACAATAACAAGTGGAAATTCTATAACTATTCAACTGAGTTATCTTCAAACACTTTTAATTGAATCGCCAAATAATTTAAACAGGCTCAAAAGTCATTCAAACAAACCAATTGCTGTCTACTTAAGGACACACATGTGGTGAAGTACCGACTCCAGGAACATTGCCTGCGACTTTCTTGTTGAGCAATACCTCCATCAGCATCTTGGGGTAATTCCTTCCTTGTAAGTCCTTTTCTAAGCCAAGCTATCTTTTGAAGTTTGTCAGTTCACAACATAATACCACATCAATATATCTTGTCAAATCAAACATCACATATGAGATATCATCACTACAGGAAGATGGTACAGCATCACAACTGATCACTGGTCGAAAGATTTTGTCATATTTTATGCAAATAATCCAATTCTTGTAGCACAGTTTCTTTGGGCCAAGGTTTAATCCTGGTGGAGGTTTTATTTCTAGTGATCCTGGTGTAGTGATTGTTTCTCCTTTCCAACATTATGTGGCTAGTACAGTATTTTCCTGCTATCACATTGTTGTCATCTACAAATACATGAATTTGGCTGTTATTTCATCAAACTTTGATTCTTCTCTTTCAAGTACTATTAAATAGTGTATCACTTGGTTCTGAAACATGGACTAGAATTAATAGTGATGATGCAGTAGGGTAGTTGGTTATGTATTAGCTGGTTATTTCTCTTTCAAGTGATTATTAACAATGTCATTATCAAGGTCCAAATGGCAGACTCTGTCCACTGATATTTGGTTCATCTTTTTTTCTTGGTTATACTATACTGGAGGACGGAACATGATTCCCTATGGATATGAAGGTATAATGAAGGTGTGTTATTTTTATTCATTAGACTTTGTTTTTTTCAGATATAACCCATCTCCTCCTGTTGATATAAAAAGAAAGTAAGCGTAGATAACATATAACACTACTGCAATATTTACTGACCTCCTTCTTTATATAATCATACCTATAGAGTCAATAAACAACAGTTTTGACTGCATCATCTGTTACTTCAATGCTGAGGTGACTTTTGACACAACTGTTGCATTAACATTTGCAATGTCTTCACTAAAATCATCAACTACTTCAGTGTATACTTTACCATCTCCTTCATTAGTAACTACTGTTGATAAAACCACTATACCATCATCAGATGTAATGACAACTTCCTTTGTCATCTTCTTCATCTAGCTATGGCCTCTTCATCATATTTTTTCTGCCATTACCTGAATCATTGGCTCATCGACTACTGTTAAAGTTACCACTTTAACATCAGAGCCATCTTCAATAAAAACCTGCTGCTGTTGATACAACTTCTACCCTTATCGCCAGCTATATCAGAGATTTCTTACATGCCTTCTTCTACCTCTTCAACATATCTTCCACCATTATCAACTACTGTCAATAGCACACATTTATTTTATCATCAGTTCCATTAATATCTTCCCCGGTTACCCATGCCTTCTTCTTCACTAGCTAATGTTTTAACAGCCTCATCATCACTATCTGAGTTGTTAGAACCTCATCTAACTATTAATTCAACCTCCATGTTAACATCATGCTGTATTAGAGACTTTTGTTATATCTTCTTCATTAGTTTTGTCACTACTTCCTTGACATTATGTCAGAGTCGTCTTCTTCACTTGTTAGTGCATATTCATCATATATCATTTCATCATCAACTAAATGTTGAAGTTGTCATCTACTGTTGATACACCCTCTTAAATTATCATCAGAGCTATCTTCTTCCTTAACTACTGTTGTTATTACTTCATCAACTCTATTAGTGACTTCTCTTGAGCCATCTTCACTAATGTTTGTGGATACTATCTCTTCAAAAAAAAAGTATTTCACTATCTTCTACATTGTTAGAGTCATCTTCTTCACGAAATACTACCACTACTTCATCATCTGCCATTATCATGAGTACTCCAGCACCATCTTCTTCAATAGGTACTACTGAGAGTATCTTTTCAACATATATTCCATCACCTATCAAAACATTAATCCCAACAGCTACTGTCAGTACCACTTCCTTAATTTGTCATCAGAGCCATCTTCTTCACCTAACTGTTAATTCTACATCTACTTTACTATCAAAACTGTGACAACAACTTCTCTGTGTCGATCTTCACTAACTAAATAGATATTCTACATCATTATCATCAGAATTGTTAGAACCATCATCTTCACTAACAGTTAAAAACAGAGGAGGTGACAATGCTACTTCAGTTATACTTACATCAATTAAAGATAGCTCAACAATAATAATATCTTCTACATATGTCACATTGTCATCAGTTCAAGGTAATAATAGACCAATCTTAAATCTTTGTATATAGTCTTTTCTTCCTTTACAAATACAGTGTATACAATGTTAGTGATATCATGACAGCATCAGTTTTTCCTACCACCTCTTCAAAAGGTATACTAATTGATTATTAATTCCATTTACTGATTCTTTTTTTTGTAGCTATATCTCCATCTCCTTCTCCATCACCTGGTAATGTTATATTGTTCACTGATTATTGTTGTATATAGTTCTATCAATCCATTGATCCCTTGTGCTAGGGAAAAGTTATTTTTTCTATTTTATTATGTTTATTTATTTATTTTTCTTTCAAAGATTCTCACTATTAATCCACACCTTTGCTAGCAGTAATAAATGGTGATACTGCTGTTTTTTTAACTGTAGTGCTAGTGGGTAACCCTCCTCCTACTGTACACTGGATATTTCATGGTAGTAACATAACAAATGATACTGTTAAGTATATTATTACTAATGGAGTCTTAACAATACTGAATATTGGACTTAATGATGCTGGAAATTATATCATTGTACTGCATCTAACGTATACAGATCTGTGAGGGCACAATTGAGTTAAAGGTTAAGGTAACTCCAAACTTTAAAAGCCTAAAATTTATAAGCTTTATATTTAACAGTACCTCCATTTTTTATTAATGTTCAATCAAATAAGACATTTGACATTCTAAAGATTTTTTATGCAACAATGTTATTTTTTTATTATAAATTAGGTCCTCCATCTCTTGTAAAGGGCTTTGTGAACATCACTAAAAATCAATCAGACATTGTCCAATTGTCTTGTACCTTTTCTGGTCACCTGTTCCTCAAGTGACATGGTCAAGATCTCAGAACAATGTTGACAAGGAAGAACTTGATAATAGAAACCAACAAAATAACTGTCACTAGTTCTATCAATGATACTACAGTTGTGTCTACATTGAAGATAAATGATGGTAGAAAAAACAGATGAAGGGAACTATATTTGTAATGCATCTAATGGCATACCAAACTTGATCCAATCACAAGAATACAACAAAGCCTTTATAACAGTTCAAGGTTCTATATATTATTTTTGATAAAATAATGACATCTTTTCTTTATTTAGTACCACCTACTGTACAAACCAGTATCTAACAGAGTCATTGGATTACTTTAATGAATCTGTTACTATTTCATTTACATTCACTGATGATGATTTCCAAAAGTGAAAGTAATATAACATACAATGGCAATTCAAGCCATTGGGTAATGAGACATTTATTCTCATTAACTCTACTTCATCGGATCGTCTTTCTCTTGCAATCTCCAATGTTCAGTTCATTAATAGAGGATTGTATAAAAATGTTAGCACAAAATGAAGCAGGCATTAGTGAAGCAACAGTTGTTTGGATGGTAATATGGTAAGTCTAGCATTAATTTAATATATTCTCAATGATTTTAGTTACAACTGCTTTATGGAACAATACTATGAGGGACTGTAATAAAAATAAAAAGGACAAAATGTTGTGTTAAACTGTACTGCTGATGGTCTTCCACGACCTACTATTGTTGGAGGAAAAATGGTCAACTTTTATTGAACACTACTAGATTAAAAATTATATCATCAGAGCAACCAATGGTTTTCGTCGTTCAAACATTATTCCTGAAGTTCTACAAACATACAGTTTGCTAGAAATTATGGATTTGAAAGGAAATGATAATGGTAGCTATTCTTGTCGAGCTGATAATGAAGCTAATTTAGCGGAGTTGTATTAACAACACCATTTACATACAAGTAATAGAATGTAAGTGATTAGCTGTTGTTAAATATTTATTATTAAAGATTCTTTTAGCTCCACCAACCAATTAGTGTTTGAGTTCTCCATGTGGTAAAAATGGTAAATGTCGTAGTTTGAGTAATGGATATTTATGTGATTGTAATATGGATACACGGGTATCAATTGTGAACAAGGCAAGTTATAAATGATTGTAATATAAAGTTTATATTTTTCAATACAGTTGTAGTGGTATCAGTTCCACCACAAATTACACAACCTCCTAAAAATACTTCAGGGAATCTCTACTCCACTACTAACCTCACATGTAAAGCTACTGGATCTCCTATTCCTACTATTCTATGTTATAAAGATGATGTGTGTAATTCCCAATGACAATAGTGATCCCTCTGTGTTGTTATTCTTGAATTGGATTTGAAGTGATGAGGATTTTACCACACGTTGAAAGCTAGAAGTATAATTAATGGAAAAAATGTATTTACAGTGTCTTCAAGAGTTACTTCTAATATCAACATGTATGAAATATTTATTTTATGATGTCCACTATTTATTTTAATCAGATGTTTGTTCAGTATGAAGCTAAATAGAACTACCAGATGAACTTTTTATGAGAAAAGGAATTTGAGTATATCTGATAGGATCTCTGATCTTATTGACAAGGTAGTTGATGTATTACAAATGTTGATATCATTTTATTTATTATTTAGAGTAATACATTCTCTACTGGTAGTCAATGAGCAATACCTCAAACACCTCATTTTTCTTCATTCAAATTTTGAATGCTAGTATAGACTTTAGGTCAGTCCATCCATTTGCTTTTCTATAAATTCTATACAGACAATATTTAGTTATACTGCACAAGTCCATACTATTCCTATTGTATACTTTGGTAACAAAGAGTGGAGCATCTGAACAACAACTCAGGGTTGGAGTACAAACCTCAAATGGCTATGCTAGCAGACAACTAGTGTCAATATTTCAGTAGCTGAATGTAGACAGATTTGGTAAAAACAAATTTTAATTATATTTTTTGATTATTTGTGTTTCCTTTAAGATGGCTGTCCTCCTGACAAAACTATCATACCATCCATTCTGGCAAGAAAGATCTTGAACTTATTCTTTTCTGGCCCTGAAACTAATATTGAGGAGAAAGCTGTTGTGAGCTGTCCTGTGGAAATGGAGTTCAGGAGGACAAATATACACGCTAGTCGATATTGTGAGGGAGACTTTACCAGAGGTGCTGAATGGTCTAAAGGAAATATAGTAGCTTGTAATTTCAGTGACTTAGCAAGAGAAATATGTCAGCTGAGAAATGTTTGTTCCTTGTCCATTAATATCAAATTAAAAATATACTAACTTTTTTCACAGCTTTCCTGTCTCGATAGAGTGGTAGGGCTAAAGAGACTTACAAGTAACAACAACCCTCTTAGGAAAACTGAAGTAACAAGCAGTGTTAGCGTACTCTTAACTGCCACAGAGGGAGTATCAGGAAATCTCACAGTAACAAATTATTGATGTATTTTTGTTATCACATTTATAGTTAACTACAACATTTTGGAAGTAGTGGACAATATATTAGATGTCACATCAAGATACATTACAAACTAGTCAAGAAACCCTAAGACCATCAAGCTAAGTTAGTTTGTTATTTCAATTAAATACTAGTATATATTTTGTAGGATATTGGAAGCTATTGAATCAGTTGTTGAGAATATTACCGCTTACCAATACCAGAGCCTGTTATAATTTTCTGAAGTCTTTTGTTGTATCTGTGCACATCGTAGAACATTGAAGAATTTAAACACATCTGGTCAAACATTCAGTGTAAATTTTGGAGACTTTTCTAATAATAAAACAAAAGCCTTAATTCCAATGATCTGACATTTGGAGGATCTAATCAGCAATCAACTGCGCTATCAATCTACCCAAAATTTACTAAATGGACTTCCAAAATCACAATAATACTAGAATCACTCATTGCAGTATTCATCCTGACTCCTTATTCCTGAGGAGAGTGGATAACTTCAAGAGGTGGCAGCATTATTTTATCAGCTGCTGTAGTAGGGACAGATAACCATTAGGGAATATCCTCTCTGGGGTCTTAGTTTTTCTGATCATCCAGTGAGTATAGGACTTTCTATGTGTTTATTAGTTGCTTTCTTAACTTTAGAATATAAATGGTTCATCTCCTCAGTGTTCATTTTGGAATCAATCTTTAGATGGTAAATATAATTTATATATATAATTTTAATTGTTACAATAGATGGATTTGGAGATTGGTCAAGTAAGGGGTGTCATAATTTACCAACAATGAAAAGGAAGTTCTCTGTGAATGTAATCATCTACAAGGCTTTGCTATATTATTGGTAACAATTTGTTCGTTTAATGATATAAATATTTCTTTGAAATTAGGATGTGTCTGTGACAATTGAACCAACAGAGAGAACAGGATTGACATTGTTCTTGGATACGTGACTTATATTGGTATCATTGTATCCCTGGTTTGTATATGACAATAACTGTTGTCTCATATCTCTCTAACAAGTAAAATATTTATTATAGCTACAAATTTGTTGATATGTGTGTCCAATGCTTTGTTTCTTATAGGAACACTTCGTACTTCTGATCATGGACAACTTCTCAGTAATTATGTTTGCTTTAATGGTCTTTTAATTAAATTTATTTTTGCTGTTCACAGTCGAGATGTTCCAGGTCTCTGTGCTGTTACAGGAGCAGTGTTACAATATTTTTCCTGGTGACATTCATGGTAATGGCTGCAGAGGGCTATCAACCTGTACATGAATTTAGTGATTGTTCTTGTAGAAAAATTAATCGCTTTGTTTTGAAGGCTACCATTTTATCTTGGAGTGAGTCATCATCAAATGATTCATTAATATCAAGATGTATATCTTCTAGTTACTCCATCTTTATTGTATTGTCTGCTTTGCCTCCCAATTACAAAAACTACTTGAGTGCTCATTTGTAAGTTCATTGTTATAAAATGTGATTACATTCTATTAATTTTATAGTTGTCGTGCTTTTAATGTACCATACTATTTGGTACAATAATTCCATTTCTGATCATCTACATTTTTATTGGTAGTGTTTTTTATTATTGTTGTTCTCTTATACGAAAGAGTCTTCAGTCTGATTCTAAATCACAGAAAGACAAAGACAAAAAAATCTTCTTTTATCAACCAGCTTAGTATAGTTACAACATTGTCAATTTTGTTTGGTTTGGGATGGGGTATTGGGCTGTTTGCTACTCAAGACATCCCATACCAATAAGACAGTACAAGACTTGTGTGCTGCATTGTTTGTGATCTTGACTGGCTTTTCAATGGTTTGTTCATTTTCATAATGCACTGTCTTCGTTCAAAGGAAGTAAGAAACACTTGGAACAATGGGTTTTTAATGTCACAGGCAAAGATAGTCAGTCAATTTCTTCATCAAACTTCCTCGTAAACACCAGAAACGATATCATAGTGGAACAGATAATTCTGGAGTACCTCTTAAATCTTTTTCTTCAGGAAAATCTACTTATGATGATACAACCTTAAAGAAACAATCAAGATCTGGAGAAAGTGAAACTCTTCAAATCTTGTGAACAAACAGCTCAGAGTACTTCGTAGATGAGCTTGGACTATAGAGAATAGAGAAGTGAAGATAGAAAGTGATGCATTTGGTGTGACAACATTTACTAAGTCCTTTCCTGATGATTGAAGTGGATGAAAAAGAAAAAACTGCGCAGAGAAGAGGAGGACAAAAATTATTTGAAAAAATTAGTCCATAACTAAATGGCTTAGCTAGCTTGTAACAACATGTTGATTATTAGTTGTAAAGTTTTAAGCTTTGTTATATTTCAGTAGTACTTTTATATATTATATATAGTTATAGTTATTGTTTTGTTTTGATTTGTATTTTGTAGCAAAGGGACATATTAACTTGCTAACCTCATTGTTACATTTGATATTGTAAGAGTGAGTTTTCAGACTTTAAAGATTGATCTTCATGAATGATGACTGAAGTGATTACTAAATCTTACTAAAAAAACTGAATGAATGAAAACTATAGATATGTTTATTATAGCCAGTGGCTAAGAATTTTGAACTTTGTGAGAATTATGAGTTAGTAAGTATTGATTATGAAACATGTCATGACAAAAGTGGTTCTAACCCAAAAGTTGATCTTAGTGCAGGACCATTCTAGCACGTCATATTAAAATTGATCCTTTAGACCCTTTTGGCAGCAAAGGTGATGTCTGTCCCTCAGACTGACGTGACAGACAATTCCATATAGATCTATATTATTAATTTAAAGAATTAATAAGTAACTATATAGTATTTTGCAAATGACCATATCTACTTGCTATAACAGCAGTTTTAGTTATATTAATAAGTTTTCAATGAGATCTTTACTTAAACTTAAGTGCTTTTCATTGAAGTAGAGTGGTAAAGATACCTCCATTCATAACACGTACAGTTGTACTGATAGTCCTCATACTACCATTAGCTACTTAGTCAATGTCCGCTTTCTATGTACAGTAAATGATATAGAGAGAAGGAGTTGACATTTCTACTTCTTGATATAGATTCAGGAGGGTCGAGATCATTTGATCCCTACTAATCATCAAAACATCAGAATACTTGTCGTTGCTCAAGGATCAACTAGAGATACATATCATAGAGTATCTTTATTGCTACATTTACCTCCTAACAACATGGACAATCTCAACAAACACAACACTTCAGTTACAGTGTTCAAGTTGGTACATGGAGTGCAGTAACTAATGATGGTTTTAGTATCCCTCCCCTCAAATCCAATGGAAAGAAGAGATTGTTTTGCATGTGTACCTGAAAATCGTGGTGTTGATTCTCAAGCATTGTATGGTAAGTTAACACAATATTTTATATAATAATATTAATAATGTATAAATAGAGTGTAGTGCACCTACAGGAATATAGAACAAGGTAGATATTATTAAATAAGTTTTCAAATGTCATCTAGATGTAGTTAAAGGAGTGGATTAGAAGCAAGCAATGAGGGAACTATCCCTCATTTTATATTGTTGCTATGGGTATTTATTAATAATATAAAGCTATTATAGTAACTAGGTTTTTCTGCTCAACATTCATTTCTAATCCATTTTCCTTCTCTTTACCTAAAAATTTATCACATATATAAAAAATTTCAATAATAAATTAACAATAACAGTTTCGTAATTTATAACTATTGAATTGTTATAATGTTGCATAAAATTGCCCTTCTTCAGAAGGAGTGGTGTAGTTGTAATGATAGGCTCTTGTTGTTGAAACATGATGACATGACAAACTTTGTCTTGGAGGGATTTAAAATGCACTCAGTGTAGCATGGTCGTTTGTAACTGTATTTATGTGTATCACTTCGTAATAATCAGAGAACTGTGTCATATGAATAAGTTAATAATTAATGACAGTCAAGTTTACACCCGTTTTTATTTATGTGCATGATTTTATCTCGGTCAGTGAATAATAGTTGATCATCTTTGAATTTTATTATATATGTATTTTCTTTTCTCACAGGTTGACTGTTGGTGAGAGGAAGAAATCAGGCTCAGTTTCATTGAATCATTTGTTGAATTTCACCATTACTCCGCGCGAGAGATTTACACTAGTGGTCACATTCAAATAGTGACTTCTCTCGTTGGAGAGCCCAAAAGACCCAAATCATATTCATCCATAAATAAGCAAATTTCTACAAGCAAAGTAAGATATAAATCAAGTTGTTGTATCACACAGTTAGTTATTTTAATAACTAAATTAATTAATTAAGATAATAACTTTTCAGCAAGGTTCTTTACTGAAGTGCCTCTACCTATTCAAGCAGAGTGATGAAGAATACCTCTGTTCTTATCAGTTGTACTAATAGTAATGCCGCCATTAGCTACTGGACAAACCATCTTGTCCTCTCCCTAAAATAGATGTATATAGAGAGTGGATTGATAGACATCTATCTGTTGCCCCCTTATGCACTGGGCTCAGGCTCCGCGATCCACTGGGCTCAGGCTCACATCGATGCACTGGGCTCAGGCCTCTGGAAAATCCGCCAAGGACAATATCGATCCTACAGTATCATCACATCAGTATAATTGTCTTGCTCAAGGATTCAACTAGAGATACATATCGTAGAGTATCTATTATAGAGCTACATTACCTCCTAACAATGGACCAATCTTCACAAACAGAACACTTTCAGTTACAGTGTTCAAGTGGTACATGTAGTGCAGTAAACCTAATGATGGTTTTGGTACTCCTCCCGCAAATCCAATGTTAAGAATGAATGTTTTAATGTGTACCTGAACTATTGGTGCTTGATTCTAACCATTGTTTATGTAAGTAATAATATATATTTAAATATATTGGAATATTCCTTTTGATATAGCTTGTAATTCTGCTTGTAACTTTGGTCAGGAAGATTTTTATCAAATAATCCATAGTCTGTTGTCCTTACTTTGGTCTTGAGAATATGTGTACTACATCATGTCCAACTAAACTACGTTGCCAGTGTCAATACTAACTTTACATGTGGTAAGTAATTTATATCTAAATAATACATTGATTCTATACTATATATGTCTGTAACTATACCTGGGGTCTGGTGAAGGTTGCTAATGCTACATGTAATGGAATGTGACTCTGACTGATATCTGTCAACGAGATTATACCTTGTCAAAATGGTCGGATCATTGTATATTGTTATCTGCCATAATATTACACAGGTAATTGCAGTGGTACTGGATATATGGGTACTAATTGTACTGGTAAGTTGTTTATTATTACTACATACACTTTGTTTTTTGAGTTTGTTACTGATAAGTTACTAAAGTGAGCACATGTTATGGAAAATACAAATCTAGGAATTTTTAATAAGTTATATTCCCTAATCTTAATTTGAGCAGTCATAATGAATATTGTTATGTTATGATGTCTTTACTAGGTACTCCAGTGAGTAGTATGTTTAATACTTTCTACTAGCCATTCTTTATTTAAGAAAGATCTATAATGTCTTCAACTCATCAAAATTAAAATATTGAATTTTCTTTTTATGAGCTGTTTCTTTTTTTTTTATAGTTATAACTCCATCACCATCAATAGGTAATGTTCATTATGATTGTTATTTATTATTTTTGTTTTAAAGATCTTACTATTAATCCAAAACACCTTTGTTAGCAGTAATGAATGATGACACTGTTGTTCTAAACTGTAGTGCTAGTGGTAACCCTCCTCCTACTGTACACTGGATATTTCGTGGGTAGTAATATAACAAATATATACGTTAAGTATATTATTACAAATGGAGTCTTAACAATACTGAATGTAGACTTAATGATACTGGAGATTATGATTGTACTGCATCTAATGTATACAGATCTGTAAGTGGGACAATTGAGTTAAAAGTTCAAGGTAACTTTACATTTTAAATGCATAAAATTTATAATATCTATTTTTAATAGTATCTCCATTTCTTATTAATGTTATACCAATGAGAACATTGGTATTCATGGTGGGAATGTGAGTATCAATTGTACTGCTTACGGTGTTCCTAGACCTAGTGTGACCTGGAGAAAGAATACTGAATACCCAATATCATCATATTCCCTGGCCGTATTACTATTATTAATGATAATGTGACAGCTCATCAAGTTACAAGCTACCTCATATTGAGTGATATTTCTCATAATGACTCAGGAATATATCACTGCAATGCAAGTAATGATTTAGTTGAAGTGAAATCCATCATCTCATCTGGAAGGGTATATATTTTAAGTAAGTCTAAAGTTTTGTTATACAAACAATGTTATTATTTGTTATAAATTAGGTCCTCCATCTCTTGAAAAGGGCTTTGTGAACATCACTAAAAATCAATCAGACACTGTCCAATTGTCTTGTACCTTTCTGGTCAACCTGTTTCCTCAAGTGACATGGTCAAGATCTCAGAACAATGCTGATAAGGAAGAAACTGATAATAGAACCAACAAAATAACTATAACTAGTTCTATCAATGATACTACAGTTGTGTCTACATTGAAGATAAATAAGTATATAGAAAAAACAGATGAAGGGAACTATATTTGTAATGCATCTAATGGTATACCAAACTTAATCCAATCAAAAGAATACAACAAGCTTTATAACAGTTCAAGGTACTATATATTATTTTTGATAATAAATAATGACATCATCTTTTCTTTATTTAGTACCACCTACTGTACAACCAGTGTCAAATAAAGTCATTGGATTACTTAATGAATCTGTTACTATTTCATTTACTATCACTGATGATTTCCCAAAAAGTGAAAATAGATAACATACAATGGCAAGTCAAACTATTGGATTCTGAGTTACTTAATTCCGTTAAACTCTGAGCTTCTCTCTGAAGATCGTCTTTCTCTAATAATCTCCAATGTTCAGTTGAGTAATAGAGGATTGTATAAAATGTTAGCGCAAAATGAAGCAGGCATTAGTGAAGCAACAATTGTTCTGGATGTATATGGTAAGTCTAAAACTGTAGCATTAATTCAATATATCCTTAATGATTTAGTTACAGCTGCTTTATGGAACAATACTGGAGGGACTGTAATAAAAATAAAAGGACAAAATGTTGTGTTCAACTGTACTGCAGATGGTCTTCCACGACCTACTATTGTATGGAGGAAAAATGGTCAACTTTTATTAAATGCACTAGTAGATTTAAAATTATATCATCCGAGCAGACCAATGGTTTTCGTTCAAACATTATCCCTGAAGTTCTACAGCGTACAAATATGCTAGAAATTATGGACTTGAAAGGAAATGATAATGGTAGCTATTCTTGTCGAGCTGATAATGAAGCTAATTTTAGGAGTTGTATTAACAACACCATTTACATTACAAGTAATAGAACGTAAGTGATTAGCTGTTGTTGAATATTTATTATTAAAGATTTCTTTTAGCTCCACCAACCAATTATTGTTTGAGTTCTCCATGTGGTAAAAATGGTAAATGTCATAGTTTGAGTAATGGATATTTATGTGATTGTAATGATGGATACACTGGTATCAATTGTGAACAAGGTAAGTTATGAATGATGTTAATATCAAGTTTATATATTTCAATACAGTTGTAGTGGTATCAGTTCCACCACAAATTACACAGCCTCCTAAAAAATACTTCAGGGAATCTCTACTCCACTACTAACCTCACATGTAAAGCTACTGGTTCTCCTATTCCTACTATTCTATGGTATAAAGATGATGTGTTAATTCCAAATGACAATAGTGATCCCTCTGTGTTGTTATTTTCTGAATTGGATTTAAGTGATCGAGGATTTTACCACTGTGAAGCTAGAAGTATAATAGATGGTAAAAATGTATTTACAGTGTCTTCAAGAGTACTTCTAAATATCACAGGTATGAAATATTTTATTTTATGATGTCCACTATTTATTTTAATCCAGATGTTGTTCAATATGAAGCTAAAATAGAACTACCAGATGACTTTTATGAGAAAAGTAATTTGAGTATATCTGATAGGATCTCTGATCTTATTGACAAGGTAGTTGATGTATCACAAATGTTATAATCATTTTTATTTATTATTTAGAGTAACAATTATCTTACTGGTAGTCAACTGAGCAATACCTCAAACACCTCATTTTTCTTCATTCAAATTTTTAATGGTAGTAACTTGAAGTCAGTATATCTAATTTTTATACTAAATATTATATCAGACAATATTTAGTTATACTGCACAAGTCCATACTATTTCTATAGTTATTACTTTGTTAACAAAGAATGGAGCTTCTGAAAAGCTCAGGGATGGAGTACAACATCAAATGGCTATGCTAGGCAGACAACTTAGTGTCAATATTTCAATAGCTGAAGTAGACAGATTTGGTAAAACAAATTTAAAGTTATATGTGTTTATTACTTTGTTTTTTAGATGGCTGTCCTCCTGACAATACTGTTATACCATCACATTCTGGCAAGAAAGATCTTGAACTTATTCTCCTCTGGCCTGAAACTAATATTGGAGGAGAAGCTGTTGTGAGCTGTCCTTGTGGAAATGGGAGTTCAGGAGGACAAATATTACAAGCTAGTCGATATTGTGGAGGAGACTTTACCAGAGGTGCTGAATGGTCTAAAGGAAATATAGCAGCTTGTAATTTCAGTGACTTAGCAAGAGAAATATGTCAGCTAAGAAATGTTTGTTCTTTGGATGCAAATACAGATAAAGTTATTATTTATTTACCTCTTTAGCTTCCTGTAGCTGAGAGAATAGTACGTTTGGAGAATCTTACAAGTAACAGTGATGTTTTAGGATCAACTGAAGTAACAGCAAGTGTGAGTGTACTGGTGACAGCTACTGAAGGTGTATCTGGTAATATTACAGTAAGGAATTCTTTTAATCAACATGACAGTACCTGTTTTTATATCACCTTTAAAGTTAACTACAACATTTTTAGAAGTTGTTGACAATATATTAGATGTCAATCAAGATACATTACAAACCAGTCAAGAAACCTCTAACACATCAGCTAAGTTAGTTTGTTATTTCAAGTAAATACTAGTACATATTTTGTAGGATATTGGAAGCTATTGAATCAGTTGTGGAGAATATACCACTTACTAATACATCAGAACCTGTTGTAATTTCTCAAAAATCATTTGCTGTATCTTTGCAACAAGTAGACATTGAAGAATTTAAACAATCTGGTCAAACATTCAGTGTAAATTTTGGAGACTTTTCTAACAATAACCAAAGCCTTAATTCGAATGATCTGACATTTGGAGGATCTAATCAGCAATCAACTGCAGCTATAAATCTACCCAGAAATTTGCTAAATGGAATTCCAAACATCACTAATAATACTAGAATCACTCATTCAGTATTCATCACTGACTCATTATTCCTGAGGAGAGTGGACAACTTCCAAGAGGTTGGCAGCATTATTTTCTCAGCTGCTGTAGTAGGGACAGATACTATCAGGGGACTTAATCCTCCTGTGGGTCTTAGTTTCATGATCAATCCAGTGAGTATAGGACTTTCTATGTGTTTATATTAGTTGCTTTATACGACTTTAGAATATAAATGGTTCATCTCCTCAGTGTTCATTTTGGAATCAATCTTTAGATGGTAAATATGATTTATATATAATAATTTTAATTGTTACAATAGATGGATATGGAGATTGGTCAAGTAAAGGATGTCATAATATTACCAACAATGAAACAGAAGTTCTCTGTGAATGTAATCATCTCACAAGCTTTGCTATATTATTGGTAACAATTGTTTGCTTTAATGATATAAATATTTATTTAAAATCAGGATGTGTCTGTGAGTGACAGTTGAACCAACAGAGAGAACAGGATTGACATTATTCTTGGATGCTGTGACTTATATTGGTATCATTGTATCCCTGGTTTGTATGACAATAACTGTTGTCTCATATCTCTCTAACAAGTAAAATATTATTATAGCTACAAATTTGTTGATATGTGTGTCATGCTTTGTTCTTATAGGGAAATTCGTACTTCTGATCATGGACAACTTCTCCTTAATTTATGTTTGCTTTAATGGGTCTTTACATTACATTTATTTTTGCTGTTCACAGTCGAGATGTTCCAGTTCTCTGTGCTGTTACAGGAGCAGTGTTACAGTATTTTTTCCTAGTGACATTCATGGTGATGGCTGCAGAGGCTATCAATCTGTACATGAATTTAGTGATTGTTCTTGGTAGAAAATTCATCACTTTGTTTTTGAAGGCTACCATTTTATCTTGGAGTGAGTCATTGTCAAAATATGATTCACTAATATCAAGATGTATTATTTTCTAGTTACTCCATTCTTTATTGTATGTTTCTGCTTTGCTCCCAATTACAAAAACTACTTGAGTGATCATTTGTAAGTTCATTGTATAAAATGTGATTACATTCTATATTTTTATAGTTGTCGAGCTTTCAATGTACCATACTATATTGGTACAATAATTTCCATTTCTGATCATCTACATTTTTAATTGGGTAGTGTTTTTTATTATTGTTGTTTTCTCTTATACGAAAGAGTCTTCAGTCTGTTTCTAAATAAAGAAAGATAAAAGCAAAAAATCTTTCTTTTACAACAGCTTCATTATAGTTACAACATTGTCAGTTTTGTTTGGTTTGGGATGGGTATTGGATTGTTTGCTACTCAAGATATCCATACCAATAAGACAATACGAGACTTGTTTGCTGCATTGTTTTGTGATCTTGACTGCTTTTCATGGTCTGTTTTATTTTCATAATGCACTGTCTTCGTTCAAAGGAAGTAAGAAACACTTGGAAACAATGGGTTTTTAATGTCACAGGCAAAGATATCAGTCAATTTTCTTCATCAACATTTTCTTGTAACACAAAAAGCGATATGATATTGGAGCAACTAATTCTGGAGGCAATTCTTTGGGAAAATCGAGTTATGACAGTAACGTAACTCTTCAATCTTATAAACAAAAGCCTCTAAGCTCTCCTATAGATGTCTTGATTGTAGAGACTAGAGAGGTAGAGATAAAAAGTAGTGCATTATCTGAGACAACCTTTACTAAGTCATTTCCTGAGGATGTGAATAAAAGGAAGAACTACAAAGAGAAGAAGAGGAACAGAATTAATTGAAAAATTTGTTCAACTATATATTTTAAATAATATGTCTAGATTTCATATTATTATTAGTTTCTTCTGCAGTATTGTCCTTCTTTCCTTGGTGTTATTTTGTAACAATTTGAAATAGTTAGTATTTGGTTAAACTTAGTTACACTTATTTTGTCATGCTTACTGATAAAATCGTGAATTTTGAATATGCAGAATTTGACGCCCATTTTTGTCGTAGTTCGTATTCCATACGTCTAGCTGTATTATTTAATTTACAATAAATATTTAATTCACTATAAAATGATTGACCAATATATACAATACAAGTCTGTGTAAATTCAAAGGTTACTGTGGCAAAATTATTTGATACAAAAGAAGTAACATATTGTTTTGATTGATAATTAATATACTATAAAATTTGACTATTCATATGTAGCTAATTATTAGAACTTTAAAGACTTAGTTTAATCTTTGACAAAATAAATGTGGACTAAGGATGTTACTGTGGAATTCATCATATCTTACATACACACTGTACTCATCCAAGTCATTTATTATATTACATAAATTGTCAATTATATAGTACAGTGTAAAATTAATTGGTTGATTTAACCATTATTGGTTATATAGATTACAATTCCAAAGTTATTTTTTGTCAAAAAGTAATCATATTACTGTTATCATTACTAATTTTAACTACTACTTACGTAATGTCCTTGTAAACTTCATATTTTTCTCTACTGTAAACAAGCTATATGTCCTCTCACTGTTTGTCATCTTAGTTCTCTCTCTGCTGTCTACATTATAACAGCACAAGGTAATACAAATATTAACATTATTATAAATTATTATATCTTTACTAGGTTCTCCAGTGATAACACCATCAGGATCAGTGATAGTATTACATGGGAAATGATCTATTAGTTAAATCTGAAGCTAGTGGTAATATTTCTCTCTTATCAGTGTTTAGATAGTAATGGAGTTATTATCACTACTTCAAATACAAGTCCTCTACTATTGAATATAACTAATGTGACTCAGTCTGACAGTGGAAACGTATATCTGCAAAGTAATCTATACCAACTCAGCACATGAGAACTCGAGTATTCTTATAACAGTTGAAGGTAGTTATAACTAGTTATAACTAAATGTATACCATTAACACATAAATAAACAAAAGATAGATAATAAAGTGGGTGGGACTACATTTTTGACATAGATATATGTACTAATTGAAGTAGAATGCTATAACCTCTTATTAAAGGTAATATAATAATAGAATTATAGCAATATATAGATCTAATTTAAGCAAGCTGGCCCTTAATACTTTTTTTTTTTTTATTTTATCTTGGTTAGATATAAATTCTCTTGTGATATTTTATTGATAAAAAGAGGATGAAGATACCTCTGTTCTTATCAGTTGTATTGATAATAATACTGCCATTAGCTACATGACAATCATCATGTCCCCTCCTTGCAGTAAATGATATATAGAGAGAGTTGACGGTTCTACTTCTTGATGCAGATTCAGGAGCAGGATCATATGATCCTACTGTATCATCAGATCAGTATACTTGTATTGCTCAAGGATCACTATTTATTGCAGAGTATCTATTATAGCTACATTTACTCCTAACAATGGACAATCTCAACAAACACAACACTTTCAGGTTAGAGTGTTCAAGTGGTACATGGAGTGCCCAAGTAAACTGATGATTTTTTGGGTACTCCTCCCTCAAATCCAATGCTAAGAACTGAACTGTACCTGAAAAGTCTTTAAGTAGTTCATAATACATATTTGAATATATTGTAAATATTCCTTTTAATTAGCTTGTAATTCTGCTTGTAACTATGGATCAGGAGATGTCTATCAAATAGTCCTCTAGTCTGTTGTCCTTACTTTGGTCTTGATAATATGTGTACATTATGTTTAATGATATGAATATTTTTTTTATTTGAAATTCAGAGGATGTGTTGTGACAGTTGAACCAACAGAGAGAACAGGATGACATTGTTCTTGGATGCTGTGACTTATATTGGTATCATGTATCCCTGGTTTGTATGACAATAACTGTTGTCTCATATCTCTCTAACAAGTAAAATATTATTTAGCTACAAATTTGTTGATATGTGTGTCTGCTTTGTTCTTATAGGAAACTTTGTACTTCTGATCATGGACAACTTTTCTTAATTTATGTTTTGCTTAATGGGTCTTTACATTACATTTATTTTTGCTGTTCACAGTCGAGATGTCCAGTTTTTCTGTGCTGTTATAGGAGCAGTGTTTTTTTTACAGTATTTTTTCCTGGTGAAATTCATGGTGATGTTTGCAGAGGTATATCATTCTGTACATGAATTTAGTGATTGTTCTTGGTAGAAAAATTAAATCGCTTTGTTTTTGAAGGCTACCATTTTATCTTGGAGTGAGTCATCATCAAAATGATTCACATTAATATCAAGATGTATTGTTTTCTAGTTACTCCATTCTTTATGTATTGTTCTGCTTTGCTCCCAACTACAAAACTACTTGAGTGATCATTTTGTAAGTTCATTGATATAAAATGTGATTACATTCTATAATTTATAGTTGTCCCCGATCTTGAGCTTTTAATGTACCATACTATATTGGTACAATAAATTCCATTTCTGATTATCTACATTTTTAGTTGGGTAGTGTTCTTTATTCTCTCTCTATATGAAAGAGTCTAAATAAAGAAAGACAAAAGCAAGAAATCTTTCTTTTACCAACAATTCATTACAGTTACAACATTGTCAATTTTGTTTGGTTTGGGATGTGGGAATTGGGCTGGTTTGCTACTCAAGATATCTATACCAATAAGACAGTACGAGATATGTTTGTTGCATCTGTTTGTGATCTTGACTGCTTTTCATGGTTTGTTTATTTTCATAATGCACTGTATTCGTTTCAAAGGAGTAAGAAACATTTGGAAACAATGGTTTTTTAATGTCACAGGCAAAGATATCAGTCCAATTTTCTTCATCAACACTTCCTTGTAAACACCAGAAACGATATCATATTGGAACAGAAAATTCTGAAGTAGCACTTAAATCTTTCTCTTCGGAAATCCACTTATGATGATACAATATTGAAGATACAATCAAGATCTGGGAAAAGTGAAACTCTTCAATCTTGTGAACAAACAGCTCAGAGTACTCCTGTAGATTGTCTTGACTATAGGAGAATAGAGAAGTGAGATAGAAAGTGATGCATTTGGTGTGACAACATTTACTAAGTCCTTTCCCTTCCGCTGATGATGAAGTGGATGAAAAAGAAAAATTGCAAAGAGAAGAGTGGAGGAACAAATTAATAGAAAAATTAGTCATCAACTAAATGGCTTAGCTAGCTTGTAAGGACCAATGTTGATTATTAGGTGTAAAGTTTTTTTTTTTAAGCTTTTTGTTATATTTCAGTAGTACTTTTTATTGTATATATATATATAGTTATTGTTTGTTTTTTGGTTTGTATTTTGTAGCAAAGGGACCATATTTAACTTGCTAACCTCATTGTTACATTTGATATCTTAAGAGTTTTGTTATCAGACTACTTTAAAGATTGATCTTCATCAATGAGTGAAGTCAGTACTAACTCTATGATTGATAATCAGGTTATTTTGGTTGGATTATTGAGGTTATAATAGAATGATAATTATAATTATATAGATGAATGGATAACTGAATGAATGAAAACTATAGATATGTTTTTTTTATATACTAACCAGTTGTATGAGTGTTGATACAAACTTTGTGAGAATTACGATCAGCAAGTAGAATATTAATTATCTGCTTATGTAACATTAATGGGAAAAGTGGTTCTACCCAAAGTGATCTTAGTGCCAGACTACTTCTAAAAATCATATTAAAATTGATCCCTTATACTCTTTGGCAGCAAAAGGTGTCACCCCCAGATTTGACGCGACAGACAATTCCACATAGATTTATACTATTAATTCGAAGAATTAATAATGTATCGTAATTATATAGTAAGTACCATACTTACTTGCTGAAATCAGCAGTTTAGTTATTAAACTGAATAATTATTAATATAATACACTTTCAGCATGCTTAAGTGACAAAGAGGGATGAAGATACCTCTGTTCTTATCAGTTATATTGATAGTAATATTGCCATTAGCTACTGGGACAATCATCATGTCCTCTTCCTACAGTAGATGATATAGAGAGGGAGTTGAATGATCTACTTCTTGATGCAGATTCAGGAGGAGGACCGTATGATCCTACTGTATCATCATATCAGTATACTTGTCTTGCTCAAGGATCAACTAGAGATACTTATCGTAGAGTATCTATTATAGCTACATTTACTCCTAACAATGGACAATCTTCACAAAACACAACACTTTCAATTAGATTTTCAAGTGGTACATGGATGGCAAGAATTAATGATGGTTTTAGTACTCCTCCCTCAAATCCAATGATGAGAACTGACTGTTTTTATTGTGTACCTGAAAACCTTGGTGGTGGTGATTCTAACCATTGTTTCAGTAAGTTAATAATATATATTTGAATATATTGTAAATATTTCCTTTTAATATAGCTTGTAATCTGTGTAGTGTAACTATGGATCAGGAAGATTTTTATCAAATAGTCCTACAGTCTGTTGTCCTTACTTTGGTCTTGATAATATGTGTACTACATCATGTCCAACTAAACTATGTTGCCAGCGACAATACTAACTTTACATGTGGTAAGAAAATTAATATATATATAATACATTGATCCTATACCATGTAGTCTGCAACGATACCTGTGGTCCTGGTGAAGTTGCTAATGCTACATGTAATGGATGTAATCTGACTGATATCTGTCAACGAGATATACCTTGTCAAAATGGAGGATCATGTCCTATTGTTATATGCCCCTAATAATTACACATGTAATTGCAGTGGTACTGGATATAATGGTACTAATTGTACTGGTAAGTTGTCTATGTTACTACATACACTTTGTATTTGTATTTCTTACTGATACATGGTAAGCAAAGGAATTTTAATAAGCCACACTCCCACACCTTAATTTGAGTTATCATAACAATTATTGTTATTGAACCATATCTTTACTAGGTCTCCAGTGATAACACCATCAGGATCAGTGATAGTATTATATAGCAATGATCTATTAGTTAAATGTGAAGCTAGTACTAGTGGTAATATTCTCTCCTATCAGTGGTTAGATAGTAATGGGAGTTATTATCACTACTTCAAATACAAGTCCTCTACTATTGAATATAACTAATTTTTGGCCCATAATAGTTGTTTTTTATTGTTATTTTGTTAGATATAAATTCTCTTGTGATATTTTATTGATAAACAAAACATAATAACTAGACCTATTTCCAATCTGGCAGTAATATTTTATAAAATTATTGTAAATGAATTCATGTATTAGCTCACATAGATCATGGGATCTCTAAAAAAAGTTGTGATAATCAGAAATGACAACCTTATAGTATATTAACTACTACCACTATAATAACAATATTATTGACATTAACTACTAACATCATTCAATGCTTAGTTTTTACTATTGCTACTTTATATAAATTTGATCAGGTGATAGTGAACTAATGTAACATCAACAGCAGTAAACATTGCCCAGTCTTAATGACTACTACTATAGTGTATACACTAAGTATCATAAATATTGTATCTTCTCACTGTGTAGTATATATTTCCTAATAACCTCATATACATATATGTATAATAGCTTTTGAATAGCCTTAATATTATGATATTGTACTAATATTAAAGCATATTGTAGTGACCTTAGTAAGTTATTATTAAAAAGTCAGCATGAAAGTCAGTATTACAATGTCAGATTATATTATTATATATGCTGCTACTAGTGATATCTGTTATTACAAACACACTGTAAGAACATAGGAATGCCCATTAGTATAGACATGTTGTTATCAATACACACTCAATAACATTGCAAATAGCTGCATTAACAAGGCTATAATTTAAAAACTATTTTGTTATTATTGTTTGAAGATATCAATTTCACAGTGAAGCTTTTTTGAATTTTGAAATTAATTTAAGAGCTAGTAGAAAGAATACACAATACACCAATTTGTCATAGTACTCATTATTATAATGCTAATAAAAATTGTTTTATTATTTTCTGTGTGTATTGACAGTTAAATTTAACACACATCATTTTATATTGTCACATACTATAATAAAAATAAAATGACACACAAGTTATATATATAATATATATATATAGGTTTATAATATATAGCCTTAAATCTGTGGGACTGTCTGGCATGAAAAACATACCAGAAAATAATGTTAGATGTATTTTACAATTAAAACAAGGACTTGCAATGCAATGCTACTTACTAATATTCTACTAGAGGTGCACTTAAAAACTTTTATATAGTTTCCAACCAACCTTGTTACCATAGTTTTATCAATGTAGTGTGCAGTCTAATAATTGTAGTCACATACAGACCAGTAACTCACATGATTGACTAGTTGCCTTGACATAACTTACAACTATATAAAAACAAACCATACAGTAAAACTAGTTTCTTTAATGTATTCTCTTGATTATGTATATTACAGCTATTTATTAGTTGAGCTGTGAACGATGGTGGTATATGGGCACCAAAATAGATGATATTCAATTAACATGGTTCCTCTTCTAGTTCCTAGTGGTCCTCCA
>NW_024532921.1:0-75364 GCF_016097555.1 Gigantopelta aegis | reverse complement strand
CCCTTACATTACCTTTTAGCTATAAAGTAACAGTGGGAACATCCTATTTTTACCATACATATGGTACCACCCCCTAAAATCTTTGCTTTCATGAAGGCATCAAAGACTTAACAACAAGGTCTGTCTTCGGTCAATAATTTAATTTACTTTCTTTCAGGTATTCTCCCACCCGATGGCCACACCCATTCAATGTAGTACCACATTGATGCTGAAGGAGGAGTGGGGGTTTCCCAATTCTTCGGAAAAATCCGGAAATGGGTCACATTAGTAAAAAATACATTTAAAAGAAAGTAAACTGGGAGTTGTTATGTCAATGGGAATCTCCGGGTAAGGCTTGGATCTAAAGTAGGGATAAGCCCTCCATTTTTGATTTATTTGTACCAGCGTTACCAGATAGCATCAGCTTCTAGGTGATGCCCAAATCTTTTGGTACTGGTAACATTTGAAATGGAGAATCAGAGAAATCGGTAACAATAAAAATATTGATGATAAACATCCCAGAACTATGAGGAATACTCACAATTAATCTGGAAAACCTCAGCGGCAACGAAGTGATCAGTAGTAACCAATGTAATTGATAATATCAAAGCCATTTAATCTATCTGTCCATCCATTTATCTATATGTCCATCCATTGATCTATATCTCTGGCTATTCATGCAGTCAACCTTTGAAGTGGGTATTGTTGCTAATGAAAACCAAGGTGAGTTCTTTTCTCCACTAGCACCTCTCTTACACACTTGATGAAGACAACCAACCTACTGGTAAAGAGCTCATAAAATTACATATAAATCACCTTTATTTTAATAGGAACACTTACAATAAGCCGAGCTCCTGGACTTTTTTAATATCACTGTGAGTTGCCATATGAATAAAATTTTTATGTTTTTTTGTGAATAGATCAACTGGCAAACATCCTAATCCACTGGGGGGATACTCACAGCTGTTGCTCTTGGTGATCTTCTGTGGAAGATGGCCTCAGTTTGTGACATTTGAACCTGAAAAAGACTGAAGACAACCCCCTCACTTTACATTAAGACTTACAGGAAATACAGTATGTTCATGTTAATTAATAGTTAAATTAAGAGTTATTGACCTTATGTCCCAGTTAATTAACAGTATCATTGTGTTGCTAGGTTCCAGCCACTGGTGAACTTTCCTTGGTTAGAATTTTCTCAGATGGAAGGAAGGAATTGATTTCGGTGTTACGTATGGCAACCATAAAGGCAATCCCTAGTGGTTTCTCCATTTACCAATTGCAATCTGGGAGGCAGGTCACACAGACAGATATGTCTTACCTAACCTTTATCTTCTATTGAAATGTTGTTTGCAACAACATTATCACGTTACCCTTATAATAGAAAGAGTCCAAGGTATCAAACTGGCCAGTCAAGTCGCTATTCCACTGTCCAGCCAACGGAACCAGTCACTGTGGGATTGTTGACCTTTGAAACCCGCACAAGCTAGCATACATTATACATCATTAACATGGCTAATGGTATTGTTTTGATGTGAATGTGGTAAGTATTCCATTGTCCATTTTGTTCTATTTATCCATTGTCATATATAGGCGTAATGTCCACTTCGTCTAACTCTTATCTCAACTGATACAATTCCGAGGAGCATTCTATGTTGACTTAGAGGCCATAGGAAAAAGAAGTGAGTCATGTGACATAGTAATACATATCATGTGACATGTGATATTGCAATATTTTTAGTCGTGTTCAAAGTGAGCGGGGCTGTGGTTGTTATTAATCAATGCAGTGGTACTCAGAGTGACTTATTAGACATTATTTTTATGCATTGGGTAGCTCTGTGTCTAGTTTTAACGAGGTAATTAAATTAATATTATTAATTATAATTTATTGTTTATTTATAGTATTGCTAATGATCAAAAACTAAATTAAGTGAGGGGAAAATATCAGGAACAGGACTACTCTCTCTACAATAATGAAATACACCATTGAAGAACATTATTGACAACTGTTGTCCAAAGGGATCAGGTAGGTAGCCATCATATCTTGTTTATATTTACATCATATTACATCATAATGCATCATACCACATCTATATTACATCATAGCATCATATCAAATCATAATATATCATATTACATCATAATGCCATCATATCACATCATAAATTATCATATTACATCACAATGCATCATATCACATCATAATACAACATATTATTTAATATACATCACATCATAATACATCACAATGCATCATACACCACAACACACCACAATGGGTTGTATTACATAACAATACATCATATTACATCAATACATCATACTACATCATATTACATCACAATGCATCATCTTCTGATGTTTTTTATTCCTGTAGCTATCCCAATCACTCCAGACTGCCATGGCAACCATCTTTGATCTTATTATTAGAAACAATACATACAGTGGACAGTTTAAATATTAATCACTTTAAAAAGTTTTGCCCACTCTCTCTTAACTGGAAAAATCATGTGATGAAAAAGGTAACTACTTATTGATTGTCTACCCATTCCACTATCTACTTGTCCATTTAGTGTCACTATATCAGAGGTCTCTTAATCATACGTTCCACTCGATATCGTCCTACCAGTCTAAGAGGACTCACCCTATCTGGGGGAGGGAGAGATTATATCCGCTTACCCAATACAACATCACTAGTTATTGCAGCTGATGTAAGTATACAATAGAACTATTATTAACTGAGTCTGTTCCAACGAACAGTGCATAGATCTCCACTTTATCGAGTTCTCAAATCCTAGTTTATATAGCACGCCAGTACTAGCGTCAAAGGTAACCAATATCACATGATAGTCACATGATATGATAGTTATTACAGGTGATGGTACTAAGTTTACAGAATCCATCTACTTCAACGCTGACCACACCCATTACTTATCGAGTCTACTCCACAAATGGTGATGTCTTTCCATCAGATAATAAGTAAGATAATAATAAATAAACTTTGATGTCATGTGACCTCTCATTGCACTCTTTAGTTGCCTTATTTGGCAATATCCAACTGGAGATAGTGGAGTTGGATATTGGGACTCATCAGTTTGTACTTTTTTAGCTCAGGTTTGTTAATATACTTATATTATGATGATCCTCTCTCTCTCTCTCTAGACATCCATTTTAGAACAGATCATGTTGAGTGTCAATGTCGTTCAGTTGGAGACTATTCAGTGGCTATTCCTCCTAGTTACGGCTGGACTATACCAGGTCCCATTTCGTGTGGCTTTGTTGTGGTATGTACTAACCACATCCATAATAATGATGATAATATTTTTATTATTTACAGCTGGTAATGATATTAGTAATACTACTACATGTTATTATTTCCGAAGAATTCAGCTGGGTACTCGTATCTTTATTTCCTCTGTGTTTCCATAGCAATCTTCCAAGTAATATACATTATATAATGATCAGTTATATTATCTTTACTGCTACAGTTGTTAGCACTTGTTGATATGGTCATTGGACCAAATGTAAGTATCAATGGATGTGTAGCTCTCGGAGTGTTAGTACAATTTGCTATAATATCAGTATTTACATGGATGTTTATATGGTAAGATAAATTAAATAGATTAATAGATGAATTAATAGATTAATGGGTGGATAGATTAATAGATGAATTAATAGATTAATAAATTAATTATAGATTAATGGGTGGATAGATTAATAGATGAATTAATAGATTAATAGATTAATTAATAGATTAATGGGTGGATAGATTAATAGATGAATTAATAGATTAATAATTAATTAATAGATTAAATGGATGGATGAATTAATAGATGGATAGATTATAAATAGATGGATGTCTGATGAACAGATAATTAATTATAAACACATATTTCCAGGTGGTATCATTATGGATGAACTTAATGGGTTTTACTGATGGACGGGAACCTCTTATTGTTTATATTTTGTCAGTTGGGGTAAGTTTTCCCTATAATTATAATATATTATAATAATTGTCATCTACATTTATAGGTTTGGCATTTTGCTATTATTATAGCTACCATATTAATTGGATTGTATGGGTTGTGCATGGCAATGGAGTCAACTGTATGGCAAAGTCGGAGAAAAATGTAAGTACTCTCTCTCACTCTCTATCTGTTTATTCACTCGTAAAAACTTTTTCATTGCAGCTGTTTCATGCCATCAGCAGGAGTGCTGGTATATACTACTGCAGTTCCTATATTGTTAGCCCCTTCTTGTTGGTGTTGGCATGCTGTCTCACTCATGTTTTCACTGGTCTCGTTGGGAAGACATTAAGAGTTTATACAAAGATACCTACAACAAAAGAGGTATTAAGATAATGTTATGATCACATGATTTTATTACTTTGTGTTTTCTAGAAATTCCTCTTCTTCTTGTTTTCTTGAGTTTGGTTGTTATAACAATTGTTTTTGGTGCCCTTCATCTTTACTTACAGGAAATATATCTATTCTTCCTTTTCTTTGGTTTAATGTACTTCAGGTAAGAGAGATAGAGATAGAGAAGAGAAAAACATTTTATTTTTTGTATTCCTCAGGGAATATATGCTATTGTTGTGTACATTGGTATGAGTTGGCACACGTTGACATGGAAACATAAACACTATCATATTAAAGAGGAGGTGGAGCCAATATCAATACCTGAAGAACCAGATTTTTTGAGCGAAAACACTCCCAGTATGTACGGTTCTCAACAATCCTTGATACCACGAGTGAGTCATGTGACTATTGTATTAATATCATGTGACTATAGCATATATCATATGTTAGTCCATATGACATCCTTCTTCTTCTCTTCTATAGTCACAGTCACTTATGACAGACCAAAGACTAGAATCCCAGGTCCAAATGACTGCACCTATTTGAGATGTCACCATTACGTACAGCTACTGTAAGTAGTCATTCAAGTCATAGACATGAAAGACAAAGACAGAAAGGTAGCCAACGAGGGCAATCTCCACCTCCACTTGAGGACGTACCGGAGGAAAAAGGTGGTGGAGACAGTGACTCAGAAGGAGCTGGAAGTTACGCTATAGCCCCAGATTCTGATGCAGAAACTGAATCTCACATGGATGATCTAATGTTTGCTTTAAAGACTGTATATACATATTCACAGGATGATGCTGACTCTCAACCATTGATACATGAAATGGAGTCTCTACCTGTCGTAAGAAACCCTCTGCCTCTGAACAATATCGCCTAAGAACGTATTTTTCTATAGCAGATACTCACTTGTAGTTAGATAATATATGACATCATTATTACATAATGTTACATCATAATTTTATTTATCCCAGTTTAATAACTACTGAAGTAATATTTTTATCACAAGGAAACACATGTTTACATTTTTAAAATTCAAAACTACTTAATTAATAATATGTTGTTTTGATTGATTTTATAATAGTTTAATTTTGTTTATTAAGTCTATATTACTAATTTATAATCATAACTTTGTTCATAATTAACAAGATAGTAAGACAGGAGTTGGTTAATACGCCCTTACGTTTGTCTAATGGAGACAACATATGTGTTGACTAGAACACTTATGCTATCCCTACATAAGTAGTAGTATCACTGTCTATTGATATGTATCAATAATTACATTAGATAGTTAAGTAAAAGTAAAGCCTTATTGTTTCACATGTATCCTATATATCATTATTGTAGTAGTCCTGTTATTAACTGGTTTGATTGGAATTATGTACAAGTTATTTCACAAACAGATACTCACAACTCAATATTCCTGTCAAAGACAGCACAGCATGTTATTAATATTACAGATATATCACTAACAGTGAACATGTCCTATCATGTAAATAAATCAGAGATTATTACTGATAAAATTGAATTATATAATCAAAAAAACAATTTGTAATGATAACTAACATTTAATTCATTTATGTTACACTATCATATTCACTGAATGAAAAACAATCTTTGATGTTATATGAAAAAATGATATCAATATATGAAAGGTAATACTATGTTTAAGGTCTGTTAAATACAAGACAGGGGGAGTGGTTATTTCTTACATAATCATAACTATGTTAAGATAATATAAGACAGGGGGAGTGGTTAATACATTCTTACAAGGGTAAGGAAGGGGGAATACATTCTTACATAATAAGAAGGGGGTAGTGGTACACATTCTTACATAATAAGACAGGGGGAGTGGTCAATACACATTATTACATAGTATAGTATGTATTGTTGACATAAATAAAATGATAGGAATAATTCTATTTGATGATTAATTAATGAGGTTCTTTGAACTGATCAGATAAAAGTGATATATCAAGTTTAGTGTCTCTAGTGTTATCATAAACTAAACTTATACAGGGGCGTCCTGATAAAGAAATCTATGGTAGGGCACCGGATATTATCAAAGTGTTTTAGTGTCTCAGTATAAATAATTAGTTTGAGTTCTCATAATTATTACTACAAAAAAATATGGCCATTAATTAAAATGAAATATGTTTTGTCTTGATGCAAGGCCCGGGGCCAGAATGAGTACACTTTTAAACTAGTTTATTACAATTGTATGACCACATGATCCATATTAGGTAAAGTAAAATACTCCTTACATCCTGTAATAAACATACCACCACACACACACACACACATTCTTACTCAAACAGTGTCTATCATTATACAATTATGATCTCTACTGTTGCCTTGTTGATCTTGGTCTCTGTGGTAAGTATAAATTAGTATAAATTATATTTTATTGTTATGTTGTTTCATTACTTTATAGGTAGAGAGTAGATGGATATTACAAGTACATCTACAACATTATTGAAGCAAGTTATGGGTGTGGCTGTATAGCTGTTGGAGTATATGGCTTCATTCTGCACAAAGTGATTTTGTTTTTACTGTATGGAGATTAATGTAATGATGGTCAAATGTTAGTAATGATTGTGGAGAGTAATTAAAAGTTCATCTTTTGTCAAGGCAGTATCTGTAATGATACAATTGCTAAATTTTGATACTAGTATGGTCCAACTGTATGATGTGAATATATCTTTTGTCTTCAATCTGTTGATACCCTAATGATAATAGTGGGAGGGTGAATATACCACTGACAGGGTGACAATCTAGATTTTATTATTGGTCAAGAACTCAGTTCTGGAGTCCCTAATCCTCTAATATTTCATGGAAATATGTGGCCAACTAATGTTAGTAAACATACTTTATAATCAGTTATTATATATCAGTATTATTATATAGGATCAGTACACTGTGAGGATAAGAATATTTGATGATGATTCAGGACCTAGCAATGATGATTTAGTGAGCACTATTTGGTAAATTGGAGATTTTCTAATGTTACTAATGAAAAGAGTGCTATACTTACATATACTGGATATCCCCTTTCTATTAGTATTCGTATTGATTTTAATTCTCTTCTGTGATCAGTTTTATTATGGTGCTAAAATGTGAAGTATTCTGTCAACCTCATAATGATACAAGAGGTCATTATACTTGTGATGAACAGGGGAAACATGTCTGTAATCCTGGATACACAGGAGAACAGACTAACTGTACAACAGTAAGTCACTAACATGAGCCATTTTATCACTTTGAGTACATTTCTTAATAGGTATTGTTAAATCAACAACTACTATATTATCAACCACACCCCACAAACTATCAGCACTGCCACTGACTACACCACTCACACAACTAATCACATCTATAACAGGAGTCAACTCCTTCAAATTAACTACTATCATTTCAATAACACACCCACACAACTATCAGCACTGCCCACACCCACTACTAATCACTACTACAGGAGTCAACTCTCTTCAAATTAAACTACTCTCATTTCAATACCACAGGAGTCAACTATCCTTGCAAATTAAACTCACTCTATAACGGAGTCATTTCAAATTTAACCATTTCAATAAACCACACCCACGAGACCAAGTGATACCTTTAAACCACATATTACATCATCAGTTATAGCATCAATACAGTCTACAGTTAGTACATCCAGTAATTTTAATATCATAATTGCAGTTATAATTTTGCTGTCATCATTGTTGTAGTCCTTAATAACTACTTTGATTATTGGAATTATTGCTGTAAATTATATCACAGAGAGACATTCACAACTACTTATCAAGATATTCCTGTTGAAAACAATGTAGCATATCCATTAGAAGATATACTAGCAATGAACAATGGACAACTGCTGTTATGAGGAATCCTCAAGCTATTATATGACCTTAGCTATGATGAATAATGAAAATAACAATTTAGTGATGATGACTACATTTAAAGTAACATTGTATTTTAATGTAAATATATCTTCTTCCCATCTTCTTTTATCTTTCTTTGTCCACTGAACAATACCAAGAAGGAAGTTTTTGTTGGGGATAAAAACGATAGCTTTAAAAATAACACATAAATATTATTAATGTTATTATTATTGTTTTTTTTTTTTACTGTTATGTTATTCTGCTTAATCTCTTACTTAATAATAGCTCTTCATTTTTAATATGTCTCATAGCAACAAATACAATGCTATGGAGTGCTACAATGTTACTAGGAGCTCTTTGATAGTATCTTGTATAAACAATATCATATCATGTGACTATCATGTGACAATGACTGGTTAGGTATATGTTGTACAAGATCTAGAGATGATATTTTAGGTACATGTAAAGTATACGGCATTACATTTGGTAAACATCCTATAATTATAACTAATTAACATTAATTAGTAGGGTGATACCACATACCTTCTGGTGGATGTCTAACAAAAGTCCTACTGCTAATGGCATTGCTGTTAACTCCTAATAATATAATGATTGATGTTAATATAATTATTGCTCAACGCTAACTGATGACAAAGGTTGATATCTACTAGCATCAATGACACACCCATCTGTTGTAGCCATGAGGTAAGGATTATGGAGTGCTATACGAGGGTAATGGGGCATCTCTGTGATACGAGGGTACTACACAGAGTGGATCTATTGATAACAAGAGGTTCTTACCACAATTCCAGGAAAAAAACAAATTATTCTACCCTGGGACAGCTGTGACCATTGAGTGTCACACCTACATAATAATAGATTGATGTAATTATAACTAAACCCCTTGTCAATAATTATGTTCAGACCCCTATCATTAACCTGGTGATGGATTGATGACATTTGTTGAATGAACAGTGAGAGTAAATGAAGTGTGGGTGGAGTCAGAAAATATTGCTTGGATCTATGTCAAAAGTTCAAAATTTATTTTAGACTCTTTCAATGATTAGAGATATATATGGCAGACCTGTGATATCACTCCTTCTCTTATGACATCTCTCTGAGTCTTCACAGGGACATCCTCTGAGGGTTTGGGTAATTTAATCTCCCTGCCCCCACAATTATCATAATAATAAATTAATTGATACAACCTCCAGATATCAATATCCTCTTGTCGAATCTGTTTTCCATGGCAGCCTACTAGCCAGTGCCCCATATTGTAGACCACATGTGCATTAGACTAATTATCCACCCACAAAGACATACATATTATATATACTATATATAATGATGTATAAATTTGTCATAATACTCTATTCCAAATGTTACAACTTCTGCTTCAGTGTTTGCTGATATTTTCCCTCCAAAATGCCCGGGGACATGAATCATTATATCAGTCCTCCTTAGATACCAGATCAGAAAATAGTGCCAAACATTCTGATGTACTGGAGTATATGATGGAGTTGTATAAAATACTTCAAACATCTGATAAAATGTCAAACAAGACAAGCAGTAACACTGTGCATAGCTTTGAAGGAGAAGGTACAAGTATTAATTGTGTATGTATATCATGTGATTATTGGAATAATTTGTCTCTAGGTAAGAGGATGAAGACAGTTCCATTGGCTGGTTTATTCTCCTTTCATCTCACTGGTATCATGAAAACGAAGAGTTAATCAGAGCTCACCTCAGATTGAAGTTTACTCTTGAATGTAATGATAGAAAAACACAAGACAAAGAATGAAGATGATGAGAATCCTGACAAGTGCAAAGTGAAGTTGACTATCAGTAACAAGTGTAGCTATACAGGAGACAAGGAGACGAGGACACCTCATATCCAGTTTACTATGAATGTTAATAATTATATGGATGACATTGACGTGACAGAACTACTTAAACAGCCTGGAGGACAGGGATGGATTAAAGGAAGTGAATACAAAAAAGTATGTCTGAAAATAAGCATGTCTGATTCTCATCATGGAAAAAGAAGAGATATGGACAGACAAAGTTCTACTTCTTTGTTTAAGAAACATATACCTGTACTGCTACTATACACACTAGATAGTGACACAGGCATGGCTCACCTTTGATGTCTCTTTAGTTAAAACTTTCCATCATGTTGTTACACGAGAGAGCAAAAAAAATGTACACAATTTGAAGAACTTAAAACCTCTCCTTGCCAAAAAACTTAGTCATTACATCAAACTTCAAAGAGACGGGCTGGAAAAGCAAAGTCATTGCACCCACTGGTTACTATGCCAACTTTTGTTACGGTCAATGTGCTTTTCCATTAAACAGTCATCGCTCTAATTATTCTATGCACACCAGAATACAGTCAATGTAAGTCTTGTAAAAGGAGGTATGCCCAGTGTTTGCTGTTCCCCTATAGAAACATTCTTCTCTTGTCCTGCTTTATTACACTGATACAAAAAACTTTGATCTTAAAAAGTCATTCTGATATTGTAGGACTAAATGTGGTTGTGTTTGACTGTAGTGTATACTAAAAAATAGTAACATATGATGAAATAATATTATGTACTAATAATAGTTACATTTAATATTATATAAAAACGTTACTATTACTACTACTATTAATTAGAGTTGTATTTTGCTATGTCAAAATATTTAAATAATAAACTCTAGAAATTTATAGATTTTCAAATATCAAATAAAATACAAATAATAATAATTTATAATACAAATAATTATTAAAATCAACAGATACATGGTATCTAAGACAATAAACATGTAATGACATCATGTATAATATAATACAATGGACAATCAACAAGAGCCAAAATAGACTATGTAGCTATAGCAACAGATTGGTATCCACGACAACAACACAGTCACACCAATTATTAATCGTTGGAGTATCACTGAAAAACAGTTGGACTGCCTGTAAACAATTGAGGGGGTTGTGGTCCGGGCATGGAGGATGTGTATATCCACCATTGATACTGTATTTAGTGGGTGCACTATAAAGATGTCTGCTGTTGGTAGAGCCATAACCAGCTTTAGATGGATAGATATGACTAGGAAGACTTGGAATAGAGACTTGACTAGAAAAATGATAATATAAAATAATGTTTAATAATAATAGTGATACCTTGATCGTAACAACGAGGAATGGTATTTCTGCCATTTCTGCCATGATCGACTGCTATTTGAATTAGCATATGTATCAAAGAAATGCCTGGAATGTTCATGAAGTAGAGATTGTTTCAGTGTTACACTGTAACAGCTAGAGAGAGGAGAGAGAAAGAGAGAGAGAGATAAACACATAGTACCTTATATGTAGGAGATCTCACCTTAAGAGTACTGGGAGACGTTATACGAAAGAAAGGGACTATGAGAACATATAGGATACCTCCCCCACAGAGAAGAACACAGAAATAAACAATGTCGCCTTTTTTATTGTTACTATCAAAGTCAGCCTGAGAGAGAGATATCACCAAACAATAAATTTATCTAGGTTAGTAATACTTACCATATCTGTAGCAATAGTTTTACTGTAGCCATAGGGATTTAAGTGGGCAGCTTGTCCAGCTACTGCAATAACTGTTGTATAAGGCTCTTGAGGAAAATAGTAATATGAGAAGAGATGATAGACTATTGCTTGGAGTTTGGAGACTTGCTTTGCTTCCATATGTCTTTGCCAGCTCTAGTAGTATAAATCTGAGTGAGTGTGTGTGTGTGTGTGAGAGAGAAAGAGAGAGAGAGAGAGAGAGATGTTATATATAACCATTACATTAAAGTAAATAGCGTAAACAGTAAGGTTTGTTTTGATAATTCTGCTTTCAAAATTATTTTAACTATACTCACTAGAGATAATCTCCCATACCACAATATAGAACATAATGTTGACTTAGAAAACACAAACAATTATTCACGTTTACTTTGTTTTAGACACGTACCACAATAATGAATATACCGAGAGAGCTAGTCCCATAAAGAACAGGAGACTTTCTAAGATGACAACTCGAGGTATTCTTAAAGATGATTTCATATTGTCATCATTATAGTTGGGTATATAAATGAAGATACTCAGAACTTATATTGACTGTTACGAATAACACAAGGGATGTGATCCATAATGTAGTACCTGCTAACTAGAAAGAGAAAAGAGAGAGAGAGAGAGAGAGAGAGATGAGAGAGAGATGAGAGAGAAGAGAGAGAGAGAGAGAGAGAGGAGAGAACCAAGTGTACACATTTATTAATACAAATTACCTGCACATATGTATTTTTTGTATGAAGGATTTAAATAAAATAATTCTTGTCTTCTCTCCACAACTTTTACCAGATTCTAGATTTAAAGAATAATGAAAATTATAAATGGGTGTGGTCAATAATAAGAATTACCTCCATGAAATAATGAACCAGCAATGCCAGCGACAAAAGAGGAGGATAGAAGAAGGGGCGGACACTAGGATCCATTTCAGCCACAATGGCAGATTATTGACAATTCAAACAGTGATAAAAGTAGAAAGAATACAAAGTGAGGACGAAGAGAGCGGGCCCAGAGTAAATATTGAAGAGAAAGGACAGTTGATTATGAGAAAAGCTTGTAACCATAGCATAGAACCAGTACTAACTGGATATACACTGCTATAAATACAATAGCTACTACTCCAGTGACAGAACCTATGACACCAATATGTAGTTGTGTTAATAACAAAACTTGGACAAGATTAGGCATGGCAGTGTCGTGCTACCATTAGTACCGGCATCAAAGTCAGTTACTGTAGATACATCTACAGATTGATCAACCATGATGGGTGAGAGAGACGATGAGGATTCTCTTGCAAAAAAAACAGTATAATATTGTGAGGGCTTCAGTCTTCGTACGAGGGTTTCCCTTATCGACATGTTACAATGACGTCATTGAACGTCACGTGAGCTGGCCACCACCTCCTGAAAATAGTGATGGAGTCAGATGAGAGTTTGCAGACTTTACTTCAGCTTTTCCTTCAACAGGACAGGAAATAAAGATGGATGGAATAAGTGGTGAGTTTTAAGACGTCTTTGTGTGTAAAAAGAATTTTATTATTTTTATATGTAGCTTTTCATGAGATAGGAGGATCGGTCTTTGAAATCCATCCCCTTAATTTTGAAGATGATAGGCATCAATTCTCACCAACTAATTCTATGAACGGTCTCAATTAATAATCATCATTCAGGTGGTCCGTGGGGTTGACCTCCCTCCTCCGATATTATGATCCTTAGTGTACAAATGGGGATGGTCCCTCTCGATCCCTCCCCAAGATTTCCTTCATTGAATGGTTTCACATTCCCTCTCTATCTGATGAATAAATGGCTCCATCGTCTGTTGAAGGACAATTAACAAGCCATTGGTACTAACACTAATGAACAAGTAATTACTGAGAAAAACAAAATGTAACTGTTACCGTGGAAAACTATGGTACGGCTTTTGCTAATTTTGCATCATTTGAAAGCATGGAGACAACCACTTACCATGGAAACCACTGGTTCTGATTTTAGTGGGTTTGTTGCTGCTACTGAAGAGACACTGGTTACCGTGGCAGCTAACCAATGACATTGGATTTGCACTAACTTTCCTCCCCGCCTCCTGAGTCAGTGAAGATGATATTTTGGTTCTTTTAAAATCACAAACTGTACCTGAAATTGACTCCAACCCTTGGATAGTGAGGATAAAAGTTTTGGTAATTTTTCATACTTTTTCAGAAGCTATTCCTAAATGAGAAACCCAATAATACTCTTCCAGTTATTTTCTACTGTAAAAGAGATGGACATCACTTCAGGAACCCGCTGAAGATGATTTGGAGATTTGGGTCCTTTACTATAGCTCCTCCTGCAGCAATTGTAGCCCTCCCACTTCAACTCCAGCTCCTAAAAAGCACAATCACTAAGGTACAATGCGTATATGATAGAATTTTTTTTATAGTTTTCTCGACAGATCTCGGTAGATGTATTAATAAACGGTTTTCCAATTTCTGTATTAATTAATAACAACAACATCTACTGTTAAAACATTTAAGAATATACTTATATCAGTGGAGAATTCAAACAAGTAGGTTTATCATTGTTTTGTAATACTTTGAAATGATTCATTTTGTTCAGGATGGTGGACAAGTATAAAGATAAAGCTGATTCAACCAGTTTCTTTTTACCAGTGGACCAGTCATTCTTGCAAGACGGTTTTACACAGCAGTTATGGGGATCTATGGTAATAATCATCTATCTGTCATTTACTTCTATCTGTCCATTAGCTAGTACCAGCAAAAGTGCCAAGTCAGGTCTTCCGTCTGCTGGGGAAACTCTGATTGACATTGGATACCTTCGTTGGAGGAGTGGAACCTTCTAGAAGATTTGGCTTTGACACATCCATTAAATCTAAAGTAAATAACCCACCTCTTAATAATTATTTCAAATCATGCAATTAATAGGCTCAATACCACAAGATAGTGGGATTTGGGTGGACTGATGAAGGTAACAGGTTGCTATAGCAAACACATTAAAATCTCATTCTCTTAATCTTATTATAGGAGCTACTCTTCTTATTTAAGTAGAATTCCCGAAAGGGCGTCACCAAATAGCTCCACAGGACACAAAGTAAGAACAGCTAAATGAGTATTATAGATAATAATACATTTTTTGTGATTAGTTTCTGAGTTATTTTGGTGAAGATCTTCTTGGAGTGATCTAACAGCCATGATTTAACAGCCCCACTCCTAAAACTCCAAAATGTCTTGGGGAAAACCCTACATCTTGGATGGACTCAGAAAATGTTAGAAACTAGAGGCAGAAACTCAACATAGGCCTCAACCCACCTCATCAAACGAGTTCTTATGATTGGTTAGCCAGACTTACTTCAATAGATCTACCTTTCATCAGTAAATCCAAGGAGCACCGTGTCACGTGATACCCATCTACTGACCTTTTGACTGCAACACACAACTAATGGACTTACCACCTACTGACAGCTCTGGTAACCTTGACACTGGAGAACTTGATATAATCTCCTGTCTGTCACCATGACAACAGAAAACATGGGTTGGTCTTTTGAATCAGCACCATTAGTACAGACCACAGTCGTCAAAAGAAACCAACAACCATTAGTACAAGTGAAACGTCTCTCCATTAATCCCCCTTCAACACACGAGGAGGGTGGATCTCATACAAAAATCTTCTCCATTAAGTAATAAAGTGCAGAACTGCTTGATAGATCCCTAACTTGTATATATGACACATGACTCTATGTGGTATGTCACATGACTTGTCACATGATCTATGATGTTACAAGTCCACTTATTTATTATGAATTTTTTAACCAACATTTAAAGTTCAACAGTTCTAGTTTTGACCACACCTCTCTTAAAGTTTTGAATCATCTACTAAGAACAAGAATATTGTGATGTCATAATGAAATCATCTAACTTACGACATTCATCAATTTCAATATACTTCGTACTGTCTTGATGCTAAAAGATAGCTGATGTTGATACTAGTAAGGTTGGACAACATTCATCATCTAATATATTAGTTATAGTACCATAGGCATATATATACATTAGTAATATTAAGAACAGGACAGCACACAATTTATATACCTTTCTGACATTAATACCAGCAGTTTTCTCCTTGAGCATGTCTATTGCGCAGCTCTGTTACCACGGCGATGGGATTAAGCCAGCATTTTCAGCCAAAAGTTGATGGTATAACTTCAATAGCTTCAGCAAATGCTCTAACACAAAACTCCATGCCAGACAAGGTTTGGGCATACTCCATTAAACGTAAAGATATCTCAATGTCTGGAGCTCCTCCTCCTGCAATTAGTGCTCTAATTGGTGCATAAAGCAGTCAGTGATAGTCATGTGGGACTCAACCTTTCTTAACAAGGCATCTAATTACACACAAAGCAATCATGTAGTGAGCGTTTGTAGCTTCTTCCAAAACAAGTTATTAGATCCTCGTACAATTAAACTAACAGTTTTAGCTGTTGGTAGAAGTTCCTGTAAAACTGGAGATTATTATCAACAGAGAAAAATGAAATGATTCATAAAACACTTCACTACTTTACTACTTCCTGTGGGAAACTTCTTCAACAAGTTTGAGCAGAGCCAAGATGTTGGAAGGAAAGTGGTCAAACTAGCAATAGGACGGCAGCCCAAAAGTCTAAAGGAGGAAAAAAAAATAGCCAGCAAGTTTTAGCGGCATTTACTCGTGATATAAATTCAATATCTTCTCGTTCAATTGTCACGAACAAACTAATACTTTCATTTTCGTAGATAGTGAAGAGCTAGATCATTGACAGCATCCCTTCAGAGAAGGAGAGAGAGAGAGAGAGAGGGAGAGTATACTCATGTATCATATACGCTTAACTCAAGATAGACTTCTGAATAAGAAGGACATTACATCCAGCCTTTTTGATCTTTTTACAGAGATATCTAAAATGGTACTGCTTCCCTCACGTAGAATACGATCCATTTGAGAATAGTCTGAGACAATGACTTGGTTTCTCCATCTTAAATATCAATGACAACAAGATATATACTATATGAGAAATTACTCATCGTTTTAGGAGGAGAAATACAGAATTGTATTAAGCCAATTTTGCTTCTCTTACTCGTACAGTACCACCAGCAATGTGAGAAACATTTTGTTCCAAAAATAACCCTTCCACTACCTCTCTGTGTCTTAAACAGTACGCTAAATAGAGATATTACCATGGCAACACAGCTATCCTGTAACACTCACCTAGTTCTTGATGATCCTAATATCGTGAAGATCAACATTGTCGCAATGAGGATCTATCACTTTAAGAACAGCATCAAACTGATATAGGTGACAGCTGGCTGGAATATTGCGATACCACCTATAAAAAGAACTCATTAACACTAGTAATTTAGGATTATCCCCTCTACCTTAGAGGAAAGAGACGTGGTAGCACTCTTCAGTAAAGACTCAGCGATCAGATAAGGTGACCGGTATGCCATGTCCGTTAATATCTTGACAGCTTTTTCTGCAGCTTTTTGAAAAGCCTCAGAAATAGTAGTCGGATTGGAATACGCGTGCTAAAATTTTGACTAGCACTTAAACAAACTACCTGCAATAATAACTACTGATGTTGTACCATCACCAGCTTCAATATCTTGTGCTTTAGACAACTCAACTAACTACAGTAATAGACTCGTCACAATCATTGTTACAACTTTAAGTACCATTCGAGCAACAGGGTGTAGAACTTGCATCTGATTCAAGATAGTTGCTCCATCATTTGTGATAGTCACGTCACCTTTATCTGATTGTATCTGTGCATTGGATATCTTAGGAGATGTCAGTATACTAAAATGCCTGTAACATTTTATCCATTCCTCGGGACCCAAGCTTGTTTTATGGCATCAGCAACAGCTACAGTGATGTAATATAAAATATGTAAGAGTTTACTAATTTGTCCTACATTTGCAGCTGTAATGTTGCTATATTATTGAGTTCAGTCGGTTTGTCTTTGTCCTTAAACGTTCCTTCTTTTCGTGTTGCTGCCATCTTTGAAGTGCACCACGTGGGAGTAAATGAGGGTGTGGTTGGGGGCGTGGTTACAATCAATAGAGAAAAATGGAGGGGAAGACAGAGGTTTGAGACGATGCATTTTAGAGGATTATTTAGAAGTGATTGAGTTTATACCCAGTGACTTAAAAAGTAGATTTCAACAGATGAGAAATTGGATGGAGAAAGTTCAGAGTCAATTACAGAGTCTAGAAGATCGATCGAGAACGTTTTTTACTCTTTCACGTAAAAACAAACAAGAATGGAGAGACACAACAATTTAACAATTTATCAGAGGAGTATGATCGTGTTCTCTCGCTTAGTGAGGAAAAGGGACAAATAGCTAGTCAATTGTGAAAGGTGATTATTAGAACGTTATATGAAACGATTGGATCATGATTGTAAACTCTTCACATTAGAATTAGAGGCAGATACTGCTGGGATCAAAGAAATATTGGAACAGAAGTCCTATCAATTGGATTCAACTCCTTCTCTGAGCGTCCTACTATCGGCTCAAAAACGACGTCTTACACATCACGATGATCTTCTGGATCCTGAGGACTATAGCCCCTCCCCTTCAACTCGTGCTCTTCTCTATCCAGACTCGTCTTCCTCAATACTCTCTGGCGTGAGGGGCCTACTCTCACACTTGCTTTCTCTGCCGACCCAGATCATGATTTATTTGATTTCGGCGATGATGCACTTACATCTCCAGCTGACCTATATAAGGTGCTGGTGGTAAACCTCCCTCTCTCAATGACAAGTGATAGTCGACCGACAAAGAAAGAAACACCACACAGGATTTATGTCAGAAACCATACAAGAGGGACTTCCTAGGTTACATTGACCCTATGAGCCCCCGCTATTGTCTCTGTAATCAAGTGTCATATGGAGAGATGATTTGTGCTGGATAACCTAGCTGTTCTATTGAATGGTTTCATTATGGTTGTGTGGTATTATGAAGCTCCTAAGGAAAAAATGGTATTGTCCACCAATGTGTAGCTCAAATGAAGAGAAAAGGCAGAAAATGAGAGCTTACCGTATTAGCAGTTATTTCTATTATAAGTACACAATTATAAATTTCAAATATAAATTAATTAAGTATGGCTAACATATTAAAAGGAATTGTCCAAACATTGAGAGATCCATTTTTAGTTTAGAAAAACTGCAAGAAACGTTTGGAGTTAGAGTTGTCGATGAAAACTAAAGATGGTAACTCTACAAACAATGAATTGGTCTCAAGTCAATGGTCCTATAAAGAGGTCCGCAGAGTCAATAGTTAATGGAGCTATTAAAACGTTAGCTTCAATTTCAAAAAAACAGTTCAAACGAAAACAACCTGGAGTCAAAATGGAGAGTCCTCCATCGTCCCAAATAGCATGACTCCACCCCCTGAATTACCTGATATTATGTTGAGACGTATAATTGGGTTGATGTATATTTCAAATTGGCATCAGAACTTGGCTATGAAACCATTCTATATAACATTCTTCCCTTTCTTTTTTGGAACGTGGACACATTCCTATTTCGCATCTTATTGTATTTTGGTGCTTGAGTATGTACATGGGACAAGCTCTGAAACCACTTATTAAATGGCACGCCCCCCCGCACCCCATGCAATTCGATTGGAAGTGAATCCTGCATTGGAAAATGGAGTATGGTTTCCCATTACTCACGCCATTGTATCAACCACTATTCCATTCTTATAGCCTATAGTACATATTGGAGATATGAGGTAACATGTCACCCTATTAGTTTAGTAGATATATGGTATCACTTTTATTAGGGTATCTTTATTCCTGTCTTATGTTCTAACATGTTTATGGTGGGTCTCTGTTTTGCTGTAGCCGTATCTATCTTGGTGTACACACAGTTATTGTAAAGTTAGTAGTATACTTTCATAAATTTCAGTAAATTTTGGTATATTTTTCAGTATGTTTTATTAATTATCTCTTGATGTAGGATGTTATTGCTGGTTATATTACTCTCTATTGTTTTGCTGTCCATTTTTAATACCTCATTTGGAAACAATGGATGACATTATTTATCGCTGGCCCTACCTACCACCTGTTGCCATAGCAACTGTTATTTTGGCGTTGTATGTTTATCCAGTCGAAGATAGATGGACAATGGATCGAGGAGACACTGGTGCTATTTTGGGGGTGGGGCTAGGGAGTTGTATTAGGGCTTACATTTCTATGGCCCTTTTCCTGATGATCTAGTTGATGGACCATTTGTTGTCAAGTTACCATCACTACAAACATAGGGATTTGTTTTATTCGTTGGATTGTGGGCAGTGTTGCTTCTTTTACCAACGTTTTATTATGAAATTATTGTGTTTTCGTCTGCTGCCAGCTATTGGTACCAAAAACACATGGAGTTGAGGAGGTTGCCAAGCGACCACTAGTTGAACTTCCATATAAGGTGATAACATACAGTTCTATTGGTTTTAATGCAGTCTATTGAGTACAATGGTTTTTTTGAAATCTGTGGTATATCAAGGTGGCAATCATAACATGATCAACAATAATTCTTTTAATCAAGTTTATTAATTGCTTTTCAAAAAATTTTATTTTCAAATAAATAACCCCAAAACTGTACAACTGGTGCTACCCCCTCCAATTAAGAGATTGTTAATTAAATTAAAAATATCAACTAAAGGTTATAATTGTGGTGTGTGGCTTAAATTTTGCCTAAACATGAGCTCCACCTACAGAATGTTGGGATGTGGGTGGGGCTGTTCCAGTAGACAATACAGTAGAGACTGACTGAGTAGGTAGTGGATTCTGAAATTAAAAACAAATATCTTGAAAATAAAACAGGTTTATCTAGTTTTCAAACCTGTTCTATTGGTTGTGATGGTCTAACTGGTAAGCTTTGGGTAGGTGGTATCTGAGAATGAGGAGAAGGAAACAGGATATCTAGGTTGTGGGCGGAGTGAAGCTGGAGGAGGTGGCATCCTCGGCCGATAATAAAATCTCCTAGTGGAGGATTAGAAGGTGGGCGTGTCCTCTCAGGATGTCCTAAATCAGTGTATGGAGGTTCTGAAGGTGGACGTCGCCTATCAGGGGGGGGACATAATGGGGTGGGAATGGACGGGGGGGGAGGAGGGTAGTCATGGTTACCAGGTATAGGTGGTCGATCAGAATGAGGGGTGTGCCAATCAAATGATTCATCAGAGATGTGTTCCTTGTGAAGGACCTATTGAGGGAGGAGGAGGACCATATGGGCGTGGATGGTGGATAATCCCCACGTCGAGGTGGAGGAGGACCCATTGGAGGTGGTCCTGGTCTGGGACGGTACAGGTCTCGGGATTCCATTCCTGGAGGTGGAGGACGAGAATGATGTGAGACATCTCTCTCTTCACCTCTCCCTGAAGGGGTCTGATCATCAACTAAGATACTACGAGAATGAGGCGGGTGGGTAATTCAGACTGTTGTCTAGGGGCTTCCTCAAAGGAGAGGAAGTACGAGGACGAGCAGGAGGTGAGGACGAATAGGACCTGGAGGAGATGGGTGTGGTCCATTCAACATGGGAGGAGGTGGTCCTCGGAGGGCCATATTGATATGGACCACCACGAGGCTAATGATAAAGCATACTAGTTGCCAATAGTACTAAAGTACTTACAGGGGCGTCTTAATTCAGGTGGTGGGAGTGGCCTGCGGGGGGGGGGGGGGGGGGATGGTCCAGGGAGGACTAGGTGATCGACGCAGTTCTTCCCCCATATCAGCTAACCTAATTTAAAAAATTAACCCTTTGCTCACAACATAACATAACAGAGCTTACTAACCTTTTCTTTAAAGAAGTGACCTCTTTATGAGATGCTCGTAATTCTTGTTCAGTACGTCTTAGTTGAGACTAGAATATGTGTCAGAGTAAACTAATGAGGGGTGGAGCTTACCAAAGCTTCCTCTGCCCTTTTTTCATTTGTGACAACTTGTTGCATTAAACTCTTTCAATGTCTGTCATTTGTTTTCCTCACGCTCCTTTAGCTCCTCTCTAAATAATTGATAGAATTAATTGTGTCATAATGAACAGGGTATAACTACCCGTTCTTCTCTCTTTCCTGCTCAACAATATCAACTCCTCTTTAGCCTGGGCTTTCTTGGGTCTCAATCTTTTGTCGAACCATCTCTTCATTGCCAATCTTGCGATGGAGTTGAGCCTCTTTCTGTTCAAAGTATTCTGTAATTGTTTTTCACTTGACCTGTGTTTCTTGATACTGTTGGAAAATAGATTCCTTCCAGACTCAATACTTGAAACCATATCCTGTAGAGTCTCATTCTTTATTTGCAACTGATTCAAGTGTGTTGTTTGAGATTGAAGCTCATGCTGTAGTCTATCTCTGTCATCAGAACCACCCGTTTTTAATTGTGTCTGGACTTAGTTGTATCCAACATAGCTTGGATTTTCTCTAGTTGAGCTGTTTTCCCATCTTTCACTTTCCCGTCTCACCTAAAATTTTTTGTACACATTCTTTTAATGTGACTATTTCCTTGTCTTTGTCATCGAGAGATTCTGACTGCTTTCTGTCTTTGCTTTTGCTATTTTCTAACTCACTACTAGTTTCTTCATATTGAAGACTAATCTGTTGATAATCAGCTGTCAGCTATATGAAGAATAATAAGAGAGCATGTCTGGGGGCGGTCTTACTTGTCATGTTCTTCTTGCCAGGTGTTCCAAGTTGTATCGAACGGAATAAATATCTTGTTCAAGTTGATCTCTAGCAGCTTCTGCTCCTCCATCCTTTGAGTGGTCTATGAAAGATATTACAGGCAATGTTTACATGTATTTAAATTTATTACTTACATTTTCATTTGGTTCTCTAAGGTTACCAATTGTTGCAAGAGGTTAGTCCTTTCTTCCCATGAGTGCAGTTACTTGTCCAGTAGTGGGTTGTATTTCTAATTTAATTGATCAATATTTGTTAAGTGTGATGGACTTCTTGTTGTAATGACTGAATTGATTCTGATAGTTCCTTGTTCTCCTTCTCTAGGTTTCCTCGGGATATTTCCAAGTCCCATGATCCTTGCTTTTCATTGTCTAGCTCAACTTGACAGCCTCTTAACTAACAAAGATAGTGTTCTAATTATCAGTGGGAATGAAATATCGAATATGGGCTCACCTCAACACGTAAATTTTGTGCATCTGTTTCTAATTTTGACTTATCTTCTGTTGAATTTTTCAATATGAGATTCATATTCCGTCTGTGATCTATCATGTGATTATTACATTATATCATGTGCTTTGTCACATGACCACCATAACATACCTTGTGGCAGACTTCAACATAGAATTAGCCTTTGAAGCCTATGGGTACTAAAGATAGACCACACCCCACTCATTAATTGAAACTCACTTCCTGTGAGCCCGGCAACAAGAGTAACACATTGGAATAAAGACAGCTATAAATGATACTGCTAAACAAATTATACTGATTATTGGCCCTTGAGAATCAAGCCACTCCCAAATGATTGAGGGAGAACTTCAATAATACATATCCCCCCCCAGTGATTTTGTCTAAAGTCTAGAACCCAGGAGGACCAGCATGATTATCAGAAGAGGAGGAGTCAAGTCATGATCTTTATCTAGAGGAGGTTCATGACATTGGGAATAGGAAGAGGTTCTTGTTCCTTGGTTACTACAGGTACTCTTGTTTCATCATGGACAGGAACTGAAGATTGGTCTGGGATAATGATAGAATTGAAGTAGAATCCGTGAGAGATGATTCTATGGGACGTTCATTAAAGTGGCAGTGCTTATGTGTATGTTGACGATGAATTTGAGATGGATTCTCTGAGGGTAGTCATTACACCCTGTGGTATATAGAGACATGGGTATAATCCTGTGGTATATTAGAAAGACGTGGGTTCATCCTGTGGTATATTAGAAGACGTGGGTACATCCTGTGGTATATTGATGTATATGTTGCTGTTGTATGTTCTGGAACAATGTGTATTAGAAGAGGTGGGTTTCTCCTCTAGTACATTTGAAGAGACAAAACTGTTTTGAGCTACAGTCTCACTAGGTACAGAATATTGAGATGGAGCCTGATACTCATTCTCAGTATTGGATTCAGACTGATACTCCATATTCTCATTATTAGATGGAGACGATTATTAGACTCGCATTCTCAGTATTGGATTCAGACTGATACTTATTCTCATTATTAGATGGAGACTGATACTCATTCTCAGTATTGGATTGAGACTGATACTCATTCTTAGTATTGGATTGAGACTGATACTTATTCTCATTATTAGATGGAAATTGATACTCATCTCGGTTTCAGTATTAGACTGATACTCATTCTCAGTATTGGATTGAGACTGATACTCATTCTCAGAATTGGATTGAGACTTTTGTTGTTGATTAAATTTATTTCAGGAGGTTGTTGATGGTCATCTTCATTATTAGCTTCTATCACATCCTCACTTGGAAGACTTTCTTCTTGTTCAATCTCATCTTTATCATCTTGGTTTGTAAGTGTCCGAGTTAAAATGTTCATCATCTGAGGGCTCCTCATTGTCATTAGAAGTCACATGACATCATGTGATTCAATGTTATTTTCCTCTTCATTGAAGTATCATGAGATTTTGATTCTTCATCATCTGTAGTCACATGACCATCATGGGATTTTCGATTGTTCTTCATCTGTAGTCACATGACCATCATGTGAATCCAATGTTATCTTCCCCTTCATTGGAAGTATCATGAGATTTTGATTGTTCTTCATCTGTGATCACATGACCATCATATGATCTAGTAGTCTGATCTGATTGGGATCACTTTGTTGTGCTGTCTCCATTGCTGGATGTTATCTGGTATTTGATGACTTGCCTCTTCTTTATAATGTGCTCGAGTTGACTTTAATATGGATCATCCTGTTTCAATAGGAGGTTCCCTTCCAAATAAGGGACGATCTTTTGGCACCATTGTCTGGATCTGCTACTATTGAAGGATCTTCCTCATTGGGAGAATCATTAGACGACTGAACAACCTCAGTGTGTTCAGGTAATTTAGTACTTTGTGGATATTTTGTTAATACTGTAGTTGGACTACATCCTCTTCTATTGAAGGGTGAGCCTCTTCATTATTTAATGTATCTGCTGGTATGGGTTCATTGGAATCAGTGTTTGTTTATTGAGATTGTTGAGATGGTGCCTGGAGGGTATATAGGTCACATGACTACCACATGACATTATGTACCTGTTTCACAGCTACCCAATGTTGAGGACATGACAATGAACAATGAACTCGTCAATGTCATCACCTCTTACTAAACCCCTCTTCCATACAACTAAACAAGGAAGCAACAATTACATCTCTCATTGTTTTCTCTTCTCAACATATACCTCAGCTTCCCAGACATCAGTTTTCCTTTCATAGAATTTGGCCAAATAGTTAGTTGGCATTTGCTGGTAAGTAAGATAACCTCTCTCTCTTATCGTGTTTCTGTTACGAGTACGTCCTAGAGAGATGGGAGCTAGGAGAGAGAGAGAGAGAGAGAGAGAGAGTATTGAGTTATATTCTATTATAGTAACATTACTTACTGTTGCATTGAGGATCACAACATAATTATAATGAGTATGTCCAGAATAAAATAATAACGACAATACTGTTAAAACTGCAATTAGAACAGAAGAGCCATATTGAACACAATAAAGAATTATAGAGAATGATACGCAGGATGCTATCAAACACTCCTTCTTTTTGACCAACAGCTTGTGGACACGTTGTCCCTGGCAAGCGTTCTCTAATTAGGATTTCCAAAGAAAAAATCGAATGGGAACACGCCCCCTTGTTATGTGAAGAAAATGTTCAAGAGGAATGTTCTGTTTTTTCTTGATCTCTTCGTTATATTTCTACTTCTGAAGCACGTGAATACAACCAAAATTTTGGTTCTAATCCAATACTCGATGCAGCATTTAAATCAGCTTCATTGAAGAAGTTAGATCATTGCTTTTGTGAAGTAAGACAATTTTTATTAATAATTTTCATTACTTGCTATGATAGCTAACAGGACCAGTAGACGTGTGTTGGTTGTGATGTTGAGAACAGTTGACTCGTTAAATAATGTTCAAATATATCCCATCATTTCAAATCTTGTACAACAAAATTATTTCAGATATTTTAAAGTGGGTGTGGCTTTGTTCAAAATGGACAACAGTCATCTTCGTTATTATATGTCCATTATTTAGATTAATTTCAAACGTTCCTGTCCATTTTGGTCTGATGATGGACGATGTGTCCTCAAAAACTGTCATGTGGAACAATGCACAGAGGTAAAGCCACACCCACATGATAATATTCATAACTTATTAATACCATCTCCACAGGATGAAGTACCTACTTTTTTAAAAGGAGAGAAAGTAAGTAAAAAGCAACTATAATCACATGACAATCATGTGATCATAGGGTCAACCTATAGCTGGTAATGGACAGATCGACTGTGATCCTGTCAGTGAAGAAGAACGTAGACTTAGTAGTGTTGTTGATGTCATAAGGTATATAGTATCATGTGATAGTCATGTGACTGTTATGTTTTAGTCCAAATCAAGTCAAAGAATTTGCACAATGGGCTCTCCATGACGATGATTTCTGCCATTTGGAAGGTAAAGGCCAAATATTAGATATTAGACCACACCCCTCATTTCATTTAGATGACTTGTCTGTTGATGCTACTTACGTTGATTTAGTGGTCAATCCTGACGATATACAGGTTATTCTGGCCACTCCCCTCATCGTATCTGGTCAGCTATTTTAATGAGAACTGTTTCAAGTATGATCATTAAACAGTACATATAGGTACACATACATATAAATATAGTACATATATACACATATAATAAATAATATAGTACATACACACATATAATATAATAATATACCAACATATATATATAGTACATACATACACATATAATATAATATAGTACATACACACATATAATATAATATGTACATACACACATATAATATAATATAGTACATACACACATATAATATAATATCTGATATATCTCCTTTAGAATAGGAAATGTCTTTAATCTTCAAGGTATACACATTTTAAAGTTAAATTGACTAAACTATATTAAATAGATTCTTGTCTGGAAAAGAGAGCGTTTTTTCGTCTCATATCTGGCATTCACTCGAGTATCAATATTCATCTGTTCTGCTAATTATATTTTATCAGGTACACACACACACATTCACACACACACTCTCCTTTCACACATACAGGTGGAGATACAGATAATCCAAAATTTGGTCCAAATTTAAATGAATTTGTCAAACGATTTGACACTTCTGCAAAAAACAGTCAAGTATAACACCATGTCACATGACCTGACTATAAAAATCACATGACTATTCACATGCAGGACCCGCTGGTTAAAGAACCTTTATTTTGCCTATTTGGTTGTATTACGAGCTGTTATAAAGCAGAAAATGTTATGGTCTAACTATACCTTTTATACAGGGAATACTGATAATGATCAATTAATTAAACAAGATGTCTTACATTAATGACAGCTGCCAAGTAAGTTTGCTGACATCAGCAATATGTAGTAATTACAGAAGTATAGGGGGTGTGGTCAGAACTTGTTTGACGAGAGTCAAATGTTTGCTGGAAATGCAGCTAGTCAACTAAAGGTATCATATTGTGTGATATTGTCATCACACACCCTCTCTCTTGTAGGAGGAATTTCGAGCTCATTTTTTTAAATATATCTCGTATAATGGATTGTGTAGGTTGTGATAAATGTCGTCTTTGGGGTACATTACAAATACAAGGCGTTGGTACAGCATTAAAAATATTATTTAACAATAAAAATACTTCTCAGTTACAATTGACTCGTCAAGAAATTGTGGCTCTTTTTAATGTTCTAGGAAAGTAAATACAATTTATAATTATAACTTGTTACTTTGTTTTCTTTAAAGGTTATCAGATAGTATAAAATTTTTAGAAGAATTCAAAAATATGCAGGTTAGCAGTGTTTGTGTGTGTAGTGTTTTAGTCAATAATGCATTATATATAGGGTAGCTCGTCTCATTCTCAAACCACCACTCACAAGATTGTTCACCCTCATTCTCAAACTAATACTAACAAATAGTTCAGTCTCATTCTCAAACCACCACTCATGAACTAAAGGCAGCTCAGTCTCATTCCCAAGCTGCCACTCATAGGCATCAGTCTGATTTATAATGATATATCACTTTCAACTTTTTAAAACAGAATTTTTTGTTTTCATTATATTGCAAACTGTAGAGTTTTAAACTTCAATATCTCTTTGTGTTTGAGTCATAATCCAGTCCTGGTAACAAGGAATGTATCACATGATAGTCACATGACAAAGTACTAATTATATATATACCTTGAATGGTTTCACAGCATCAGTGATCTGAAGTCCCAAAGACCGAAGGAAAACAAATGGGAGTTATTGATGTTGTAAACAATCTATGGAGTGTATCAATTACAGCCATCACAGGGATATTTTGACGTTGACGCTCACTCTAATAAGATAATAAACTTGGTAGATTACCTTTACCAACGATGTCTAGCAGTTAAAGAAGAAAAGGATATTACTTACCCCACTCTTTTCCTAAAGTTGTAGCATTGACGAGCTCTTGATGGAGACAATTTACATCACCAAATCCAAGATTAACTCCAAGTCCAGCCAATGGGTGTATTTGATGTGCGGCATCACTAGAGGAAGGATGAATATAATTAAATTAATTAACATTAATTAATTACCCTATTAAAGCAATTCGTGGTTTGACATAGTGAGAAACATGTAATAAAGAAAGAGGGAACGACCCTCGGCTATCAGGTTCAACAGAGAGAACAGATGGTGGGAGTTGTTTTGCCGATATTGTACCTGTTAATGTGGAAGACATTTAAAATTAATATTATTAACATAATTTGTTACTAACTGGGACTAACAGAGAATAATATACTTCTTAGAAACTCGTTAGAGGACTTAACAATAGGTTCTTGAGGGAACTCCTCAAACTAAATAAAAGCACGATAATTATTAATATTAACACATTATTAATGTTAATGCTGTATGATAGTTATTAACACATTATTAATGTTAATGCTGTATGATAGTTATTAACACATTATTAATGTTAATGCTGTATGATAGTTATTAACACGTTATTAATGTTAATGCTGTATGATAGTTATTAACACGTTATAATGTTAATTCTGTATGATAGTTATTAACACATTATTAATGCTAATGCTGTATGATAGTTATTAACACATTACTAATGCTGTATTGACTGCATCTGTAAATTGTTCTGGACTCATTTCAAGTAACTCTTTAGCATGAGAAGGTGTAGTTGACCAGACTAAGGAACTTTGATAATCTGTGAGCTATAAAGAAAGATATCTGTAATGATATTGTTATATTTACTGGTAATAAAGCTATTGGTCCATTCGGTAGAAGCGTTGCCAGGCAACATTGTTATCAGTAAGCCCCTGTCATTTAAGGTAATTACATAATGTAATAATGGAGGTTACCTCTTCTAAATGTAGTGTTGCTACAACAGCAGATTGATCGTAACTCCACTTTACCTCATCAAAACCAGCTAATTGGCGTACACGAGACTTTGCACCATCAGCCCTACCTAATTAGACACTAATAATATACAAACAAAACCACACCCACCAAAAATCTTGTGCTAACATTAGAACCATCAGCTAATGCAAGTTTTAGCCACGGATTAGTGGTATCCTAAAATTTGATATAAACAAGTTTTAAAAACAAGTTTACATGTACCTTTGTATTAGAGTATTGTATTCCTTTGATAGCCACACCCCTTTTCACTTCGATATCACACTTATAAGTTGTTCTAATAATGTTTCCACATATCACATTGTTCTCTACGATATATCCCATGATGTCATCAGACGTCACATGATCATCATGTGAGTCAACATCAAAAGAAGTTAATGGTCATTAAACTGAAATGTATCAGTAAGATCATCACTACTATATGAAATAACAGCAGTACTACAGGCATCCCATACCTACAATGTTATATAATACATTATATATAATGTATTATATAATATATATATAATATATTATATAATATATATATAATATATTAAGTATCCATTTAAATTAATGTATTATGTAATATACATGTAATGTATTATGTAATATACATGTAATGTAATATATTATGTAATATACATGTAATGTAATATATTATGTAATATACATGTAATGTTATGTAATATACATGTAATGTATTATGTAATATACATGTAATGTATATATTATGTAATATACTGTAATGTAATATATTATGTAATATACATGTATGTATTATATGATATACATGTAATATAATGTATTATACAATATACATGTAATATAATGTATTATATGATATACATGTATATAATGTATATATCATATACATGTAATATAATGTATATATGATATACATGTAATATAATGTATTATATGATATACATGTAATATAATGTATTATATAATATACATGTAAGGTAATGTATTATATGATATACATGTAATATAATGTATTATATAATATACAGTAATATAATGTATTATATAATATACATGTAATATAATGTATTATATGATATACATGTAATATAATGTATTATATGATATACATGTAATATAATGTATTAATATAATATACATGTAATATAATGTATTTATAATATACATGTAATATAATGTATTATATGATATACATGTAATATAATGTTATTATATGCATATAATGTAATATAATGTATTATATAATATACATGTAATATAATGTATTATATGATATACATGTAATGTAATGTATTATATACTATACATGTAATACTAATGTATTATATAATATACATGTAATATAATGTATTATATGATATACATGTAATATAAGGTATTATAAATATATATAATATAATGTATTAATAAATATACATGTAATATAATGTATTATATAATATACATGTAATATAATGTATTATATAATATACATGTAATATAATGTATTATATAATATACATGTAATATAATGTATATATATGATATACATGTAATATAATGTATTATATGATATACATGTAATATAATGTATTATCTAGATATACATGTAATATAATTAGATATAATATACATGTAATATAATGTATTATATGATATACATGTAATATAATGTATATATAATATACATGTAATATAATGTATTATATGATATACATGTAATATAATGTATTATATAATATACATGTAATATAATGTATATTGATATACATGTAATATAATGTATTATATAATATACATGTAATATATGTATTATATAAAATACATGTAATATAATGTATTATATGATATACATGTAATATAATGTATTATATAATATACATGTATATAATGTATTATATAATATACAGGTAATATAATGATTATATGATATACATGTAATATAATGTATATATAATATACATGTAATATAATGTATTATATGATATACATGTAATATAATGTATTATATAATATACATGTAATATAATGTATTATATGATAACATGTAATATAATGTATTATGTAATATACATGTAATGTAATGTATTATTAATAACATGTAATGTAATGTATTATGTAATATACATGTAATATATTATATAATATACATGTAATATAATGTATTATATGATATACATGTAATATAATGTATTATAAATATACAGTAATTATAATATAATATGATATACATATAAGATAATGTATTATTGATATACATTAAATATATGTATTTATATAATATACATTAATATAATGTATTATATAATATACATGTAATATAATGTATTATATGATATACATGTAATATAATGTATTATATAATATACATGTAATATAATGTATTATATAATATACATGTAAATATAATGTATTATATGATATACATGTAATATAATGTATTATAATAATATACATGTAATATAATGTATTAATATGATATACATGAATATAAGGTATTATATAATATACGGTAATATAATGTATTATATGATATAAATGTAACGTAATGTATTATGTAATATACATGTAATGTAATGTATTATGTAATATACATGTAATGTAATGTATTATGTAATATACATGAAATATATTATATAATATAACATGTAATATAATGTATTATATGATATACATGTAATATAATGTATTATATTAATATACATGTAATATAATGTATTATATGATATACATGTAATATAATGTATTATATGATATACATGTAATATAATGTATTATATATATACAATGTAATATAATGTATTATATGATATACATGTAATATAATGTATTATATGATATACATGTAATATAATGTATTATATAATATACATGTAATATAATGTATATATATATACATGTAATATAATGTATTATATAATATACAGTAATATAATGTATTATATAATATACATGTAATATAATGTATTATATGATATACATGTAATATAATGTATTATATAATATACATGTATATAATGTATTATATAATATACATGTAATATAATGTATTATATGATATACATGTAATATAATGTATTATATAATATACATGTATATAATTATAATAAATATACATGTAATATAATGTATTATATAATATACATGTAATATAATGTATATATAATATACATGTAATATAATGTATTATATGATATCCTGTAATATAATGTATTATATAATATACATGTAATATAATGTATTATAATGAATATACATGTAATATAATGTTATATGATATACATGTAATATAATGTATTATATAATATACATGTAATATAATGTATTATATAATATACATGTAATATAATGTATTATATGATATACTGTAATATAATGTATTATATGATATACATGTAATATAATGTATTATATGATATACATGTAATTAATTATTATATATATTATCATGTAATATAATGATTATATGATATACATGGATTTTCTTGAAGGATTTAGCTCTGATATTGGAGATATGAGACCAAGCATGAGACCTATAATAATAATGACAGTTAATAACTAATAATTATAAAAATCAATTATATTTATTATTATGATTGTATAATAGAAAATTATTATATTGTTTGTAGTTATGGTACCGTTTCTATGGTAACATATTGTTATTGCTATGGTATTGTTGTTAAGGTATTGCTGGTCCATATAGGCCTAATGTATAGTAACCAAATACTTAGTTATTTATGAAGTTAGGTTCTTGTTAAACTGAGTAATTGTTTGTGGTTAGAAATTTTATTAAAGTTTGCAAAAAACCTAAAGAGATTCATTAATTTACATGTAAGACAAGGATAATTATTAAAATTTTTAAAAACATTAATGCAACAATTAAGACCAGTAATATTAATGTCACTTAACCAAGTACCTATAATTCTAACTTCATGAAAATTTCAAGTAATTTGATGATTTGGTCACTTTTCAATATTTAAAAGACTCCTATTCATTTCTGATATTTATTAATTTGTTAGTTTCTTGCTAATAATATATTACTACTAACAACAATTAAATTACGTTAAGGAAGTGGACTGATCCTAACGCAAGAGCACAGACTCTATTGCTATAAGGTTGAGTGGTGTGGTAAGGGGAGGGGTCAGTGAACTTGCTTCCAAAGGAGAACCCTAGAACAGTCATTGATGGTGTTTGACCTATTGTATAAATTGTAAATAACTTTAATTAAATTATTAACAGGAACTTACCCACTGCACATGCAAGTGCCAGGCCAACCATTCCTCCGCCAACTATTACTAAATCATACATTGATTAGCGCCATTATTGTAGAACAGTGTCAGCATTGTACAAGAGCTTTACTTGTCTCAGGATGGAAGACATATTCGTTATAGATTAACAGCTATAATAATATTCATAGCGTGGGTGGCCTGATATTTCAAACTCACCTTTCATTCTAGACCCATCAAGACATCACGTTATCACAACTGAGTATGGATAAAGAACCAGACCAAAGAAGCTTCGTATAGAAGAGGAAGACAAAGAACTTAGTTATCCAGTTACCCTCCCTCATCATGCTGACCCCATCAATGCAGCATGGTATCTTGAGAGTTTGGAGAACCCTGAGAAATTTTGGAATGATTTAGCCAGTAATCGTATTCATTGGATGAAGAAATATGACAAAGTTATGGAGGTCGATATGATTCTGGTAGTATCCAATGGTTTATTAATGGAGTTCTTAATGTTACAGGTAAAAAAATATTGTTAATGAGCAAATACAATTAGATTACCTCTCTCTCTCTATGATAATTGCTTGGACTGTCATGTTAAGCAGTATCCAGATCGTGTTGCTCTCATATGGGAGAAGATGAACCCAAACAACATGAAACTATTACTTATAAGTGAGAGGATATTGTCAATAATATTCTCATTGTTTTATTGCTAGGCAATTACTTGACCTTACTTGCAAGTTGCTAATGTGCTCAAAGTCAGGGGTTAAAAAAGGAATCGTGTTGTTCTTTATAGCCAATGATACCACTAGCAGTGGGTGCTGTATTAGCATGTGCTAGAATTGTGCTGTACATAGGTTAGTGATAATATTGCAGTCGTGAATATAGTTATTTTTTTTGTATTTTGAAGTATTGTGTTTGCTGGGTTTAGTGCTGAAGCTTTAAAGAGTAGAATTCTTGATGGTAAGTATCTCTTCTCTCTTCTTATTCTTTTATCTTCTTTTCCATAGCTCAAGCAGAGACTGTCATAACAGCTGATGAAGGTCTACGAGGAGGAAAACTATTCCTCTAAAACAAACAGTTGATGAAGCGTCTGTGATTGTCCTTGTGTTAAGAGAGTTTTAGTAGCTCTCGTACTGGAGCTGATGTACCTATGGTATCAGGAAGAGACTACCATTAGAAGACTTATGAAAGGGAGTCTAAGGAATGTCCTCCTGAGCCTTTATCTAGTGAAGATCCTTTATTCAGGTTATATACATCTGGTAGTACTGGCAAAACCTAACGGTAATTGTACATACACAAGCTGGTTATCTGTATATGCTGACTAACCACATCAGGTAGTATATATCCATTGTATATATGTCTATGTGTCCATTTATTTAACCTATATATCCATTATATATCTATCTATATATCCATTGTAGTATGTATTTGACTATAAACCTGTGACTCTATGCATGTGTTGCTGACATGGATGGATCACTGCCACTCCTACATAAATACTGATGTCCCCTTAGCACGGAGCTACTACTGTCTCTTTGGAGAGCACTCCTATTTATCCAGACCCAGGTAAAGATAGAAGCTGTTTATCATAAAGATCACCATGTAACGATAGTCGATACTGGGGAGATGACGGAGAGGCTTAAAATAACGCAGATATATACTGCTCCTACTGCATTGATGCTGTTGAATAAAAGCTGGAGATCAGTATGTAAATAAAATATGACAGGTCATCACTTCGTATACTAGGATGTGTAAGATCTATTTATAGTAATGGTAATATAACTATAGTATATTATAACATAGTGTAACTATAGTAACAGTTAACACTCATAATGTTAGTTAATTTATTTTAATTTTAGTTGGTGAACCACTCAATGACAAAGCTTGGTTGTGGTATTCATAATGTAGTAGGGAGAAGAAAGATGTACTGTAGTAGATACATGGTGGCAAACAGGTAATACCATATATACTCTATTTAAACTGAACATGATATGTATTTTACACTAGAACTGGAGGTATTATGATCACTCATCGTCCTGCTCTAATGACTCCCACCCCCAAACCTGGTTTTCCCATGATACCATTCTTTGGTGTAGAACCTGTATTAATGAGTTGATGATGTAATACCATACATCCATTTAATCTAACTATATATCCATTATCACAACTATATGTCAATTTGTTACAACTATCTATCCTTTTATCAAACCATACATCCATTTATCTTTTTTCCACTCACTTTTAGGGTAAAGAGATCCAAGGTAATGATGTTACTGGTAACCTTTTGTATCCGACGTCCCTGGCCATCTATGCTAAACCATATATGGAGATCATGAAAAGTTTTTAGACACTTACTATAGACCTTATCCAGGTATTAATGAAGAATTAATGAGTTGGGTGGAGTCTCTTTTAGGTCTTTATTTTACTGGTGATGGTGCTTATCGTGATAATGATGGTCATTATAAAATTACTGGGAGAGTTGATGATGTCATTAATGTTAAGGGACTATAACTAGGAACTGCTGAATTAGAAAGTGCTATGGTAAGAGAGAGGGATAGAGAAAAAAAAAAAGAAGGTTATGGAAAAATTTTTCCTTATTATAGAATCGTGATGAATCGAGTTGCTGAACAGCAGTTATTGGTTATCCGCACGAGACATTTGGACAAATGTATGGTCAGGTATCCCCCATTGTTCCTTCTGACTCTCTCTCTCCTCTCTCTCTCTCTAGCCATCTTAGCCTTTGTTATTGTTAAAGATGGCATTACTGATAGTGACCAACAAATTTTGATGGTTTAAAGGAAATGGTCAAAAAAACTGTAGGTGGATTTGCTACACCGCATCAATTTTTGGTCAGGCATTGCATTAAAATTTTTTTACATAATTTTAATTATTATTTAAATGTAGATTGTGCCGGGGTTACCCAAGACTCGCTCTGGCAAAATTATGCGGCCGAATATTTCGGTTAAAATAGCTAACAATTCTATGAAGAATTAGTTGACGTCTCTACACTAGCTAAATCCTCCTATTGTCAATGATATTGTGGAAAAGTGGATCAAAACAGCAGCTGTTGTTCAGAAAAAAACAAATAAATTAGTTTTTTTGTATTTAAATGTTTTTAGGATTTCATTTTTTAGACCTGAGGGTGTCCTCATTAATTATGCCCTTAGTATTTAATTAATTATAGTATTAAAGATTTTATTTCAAGAATAAAAGGAATAAAATGACAATTTCTTATGATGAATGATGAAAAGTAAAAAGTGTTATATATATGACAATATAATTTGTAACTATAGTAATGGCAGTTGCCCATAGCAACTAGTTCTATGTCTTGAGCATCATGTTGACCAAAGTCAATTTCTTCAGGAACATCATTTTTTTCTTTCTCTGCTAACTTGCATCCAAGCATGAGTTAATGAAGAATTTAGTTGACGCCACGACGACTTCGTCTTTTCCCCCCAAAATCATTCCATGGTTATCCGGCTATAAAGACGAGCTATTAAATCATCTAAAAATCTCCTTCCAGACCACTCTCATCTCCAGGTATAGCAAGAGTCTCATTGTTCACGGGCTTTGCGCCGTTTTAATGTATCCATTTTACGTTGCTGGAGAGAGAGAGGGAAAGGGAGAGATAATAAGAAGAGATATGTGAGGATATATAGACTAACCTCCCTCATCTTTCTTTCTTTTTTCTTCCTCTTCTTTTTTCTTTCTCATTGTAATTAATTGAATATTGTCCTTCCTAAATACAGTACACCACAATGTGTGTTAGTGTGTATGAGTCACATTTATTAACTCACTGATAGACTCTTAAAAAAATTTGAAACACACCAAAAAACTTTTCAGCTGATTGATCTTTACCATTAGGATCCTCACCAAAATAATGGAGAGCTTTCAAAATTGTTCTTTCATATCTTTAATAAAATGTTCTTGTCTCTCTAACAGTAATGGCAGCAATGAAGGGCAAAGTCTTCTACAGCAGAAACAAAATAATCACTTCTTTCTCCACTTGGATTCAAACGATGATGATCCAATTCCTAAAGAAAGAAACTAGATGCACGACATCTTTAATGCAATCTCCTTACCTTCTTTAAATTTCCAGACCTTTCTTGATATCCTTCAAACTCCTTCTCCAATTCAGCAATACTATAGATATGCACTTCATAAATATTGATTATAAAACAGTAATAAGCACTTACTCTACTTACTGGCATTTCTAATATGAGGAATCTCTACCTCAAGGCTAAAACTTCAGGAAACTATAGAATGATAAAACAAGTCTTGTCACCATCTCTGACTGCTGATATTTCTTACCTTGGCTTCTAACATTTGTATAAGGTAATGTAACAATGTCAGTTTTGTTATCAGTAGTAGACTGTTGTCTCAAGAATCTTGTTAAGACTCGACAACTTAAACCCTATTAATATATTATATTATATAGCTCATTACACAGGAGTTTACCAAATGCATTGCCTCTAGTACCACGATTCATAAGGTTACCAAAGGCTAAAATAACTTCTAATAACTTCCGTAATTTACTGCTCATCATTACTCATGACGCTGGCAGTGACATCCTCAATATAGGGACGAATCTAGAACAAGATAACCATGGACAAGGAAGAGGTGACAGCAATGTCACCATGATGTGATAGTAATGTCACATGATGTGATAGCCAATGTCAGCATGATGGGATACTGACTTCAGATATTCTTTCTTGGAAAGTTTTTATTGAAGTAGAGTGCTTGAGGCGTTTGTCATAACGTGAGTATGTGACTGACTTCAATCATAAACTTATCTGCTCGTGAAAACTGGTCTATCTCACTGAGGTTCTCTCTCAAGGTAGCTACCTCTTCATCTATTGGAACGAACTTCATGAAGCTATAAAAGAAAAGGATAGCATGTTCTCAAACTGGTTATTAAAAACTGGTTTTATCAACATACTTGTTCTATCATATCTTTGTCTAATGTGTTCTTGACATCCATAGTCATAATGGTGTTCTGATTTCTGTTAGACATTTTGAGACGTGTTTAACAAAATAGTACAAATTTTGAGCTCTTTTTTCATTAATAAAAGTCTTTTCTCGGTGGTCGTTTTATCATTTGTTTTTTTTTTGGGAGGTGCCCGAGGGAGAGTACCAATAGTTTGCTATGTTACGATATGGCTGCACATATTTAAAAATAATTGATATTGATTTTATAAATAAACACAGCTCCTATACTTTTGTTGAAATGCTTTCTCGAATATTTCAGTGTAATTTCTTTATAGGATTGTGACTCATCAATGTTTGGCCCAATGGTGTCGTCACCTATGCTGAGTTCTAAAGGGAACAGACATAAGTCTGAAATACAGACAAAGGACAATGGATAGTTGGACATACGGACAAATGGGTACAGAGGATAGGTGGAAATACAGACAAATGGGACAGACAAATAGTCTGACATACAGACAAATGGACAGAGGATAGTCGGACAGCACTTACATCAGGCATTTTGTCCCAATTAAATGGTTTCAGAGGATTATTAACTTGAGGAATAGATTTTTTTGGTCTTCTTTATGGTGACTAGACCAGATGTAATACATTGGATCTATCTATAATAATGGACATATATTATATTTATATTATATTATATTATATATTATTTATATGTATTATATTATTATATTATATTATATCATATTATATTATATTATATTATTATATTATTATATTATATTATATTATATTATTATATTATATTATATCTATTATAATATATATTATATTATATTATATTATATTATTATGTTGGAACTATATAAAGAGAGGACAAGATTATGTAGGAATGATGCAGAGAGAGAGGGACCAACAATATACAAATTAATTAGTTTACAAAGTAATCCAGATTCTTCACATTGTATTTAGAGACATATTGTTGCTATGGAGATATTAGTATATTGCGATTACCTGTACCAGAGGGGGAGGAGGAGGGGTTTGGTCCTCCTGCTTCCCATAGGTGGGGAGGTGGAGGAGGTGCTGGGGGAGGTGGAGCAGAGCTACTAACAGGAGGTGTGTACTTGGGGAGGTCACTAATATCGACATTTCTTGTTTGAGTTTCTCTTCTAATTGTTCACATCGAGCCTTTAATTCGTCCAGTCTAAAGAGAGATTGTTTGATCTTAACATTAAGAAGAGTCATGTGACCTAAATATGTAATACCTAACAAGATCATGTGATCTTAATAACAGCACTAAAGAGATCATGTGACAAGGATTATACTATTATAGTCATGATGTTTATCAAACATGGAACGTAATATTACTATAAAGGGTTTATTCAACAACAGTTAGGAGGAGATAGTTACATTAAATGTTTGGGGGGGGGGGGGGGGGATGTACAGGGGTGTATTAGAGATATTGTTTACAATATTTACCTGACGTGTCATTCTAGCCAACTTCGGGGGGGGGGGGGGGGGGGGGGGGGGGGGGGGGGGGGGGGGGGGGGGGGGGGGGGGGGGGGGGGGGGGGGGGGGGGGGGGGGGGGGGGGGGGGGGGGGGGGGGGGCTTATCTTTAAGAGGGGGGGTGGGGGGGGGGGGGGGTGGGGGGGGAATTTCCCGGGGGGGGGGGGGGGGGGGGTTGGGGGGAGGGGGGGGGGGGGGGAGGGTAATTGTTGGACGTAAGCTTATCAGCTGTCATCCTATGAGCATCCTATGAGAGAGAAAGAGAGAATATTTAGTAAAGACGGGGGAGGTTCCCCTCGTAAATTATAGCTGTTAAATTACTTCTCCATTTGTTTACCGTCTCTCTCACATTCCCTTCCATTTTCCTCAACGTATCATCATATGTTCCTGAGCTGTTGTAACAAAAATAGAGATGTGATTTAGTCATTAATTATGTTTCCTCTTACCTCGTCTCATATCATCCATTTGCTTTATAAGCATTCTTTGTTCATCTTCATGGAGTAACTAGAATAATATAAGATATTTTTTATAACAGATCAATGTTGTATAAAGACTTTGTCCCCACACACAATATCATATCTGTTTATCTGTTAACATACTTTAGTACAAGTTTTTGTATGTTGATAGGTATTTGGAGAAATGTCCGGGCTTACTCCATGGTCTTGTTGGATTACTTGCTGTGTTGGATCATACGATCAATTCAATCTCCAGTATTTCTCATAATGTGCATCACCACTATATGAATGACAGACTTTTATATAAAAGGATTGATGTATTAGATAAATGAATAAATTAATAGATGGGAAATACTTTTAATGGACAGATAATTAATAACTAGTAATTAATTAACCTGTAATAACAGACAGTGATAAGGAGAGAAAGGAGATGAGCATAAGCGGGACTGTATGCTGTCTTCCTCTGTAACAAGTCGGCCCATGTTTCAATACATTTGTGTAGTCAACTCTTTCCATCTATGATGGTTACCATAGCAACATACACGTAGAGTATACTTACAAATACGTAGTCTAGCAGCAAATTCTTTCTCATCTCAATATGCACAAATTCAAAAATTTCAATATGTCTGAACAGAAAGTTGAAATAATTCAAATATAATGATATTGGGTGTATACTGGACTTGCTGAGTTGTGCTATACCAGAGAGTGTAGTCTGGCTATAATTGGTTGGATCCCCAACATTAAAAACTCATATCGTAAATGAAGTCTAAACTCCAAACTCTCCTAAAAGTCAATAATACATACCAACATGAGATAAAGTCTCCTTACCTCTCCAGCTTTATAATTAATGAGAGCATTCAAGAAAGACAAAATGGCTCATCTGCAAGTTGTGAGTTTCTTGGTCTTCATCAAGACTTCTAGCTAAGTCCATAACTAATGTCTGCATTAAAGAACAAATCCATGTCAGTTTAAAATAAATATTTGTATATTACTTGAAATCTTGTTCTTTCACAAGCAAACTGTTGGAACTGAATCATAGCCATTCAATACTTTTTTATGTCCACCTTGGTACTAAACAAAGTGCGCCCAATATCTCCATGCTAAAGAAAAGGAGTATCAATTATTATTGTCATATGATAAAAACTAACTTGATCTCTTTTTTTTATATTTGTAGTATGCAGACTCTGAGCAATAACTGTGATACCAATTGATTGCTAGTACATGTGCCCTTCCTCCTCTTATAAACAGACCAGTATTGTTAACTGTACATTAAATGGAGCCAGTATAACTGACGTTATGTATTGTTCATTAACGCTTTTATTGAAACCAAAACAATAATGTAGTGGAGTTTGACTTTGTCTGCATGGAGTACCAAACATATTGGAAATAACACCAAAACTAACGGTTTAACCAGTTTTACCTGACTTCGTGATTCATTGTTTGTGAAGAAAATCTAACAGGTATTCTAATCCCAATTCAAGTCAATGAATTGCAGTACAAAAACTAATAGTGAGAATATTAAAGAGAGGTTATATATGGTTTGACATACCTCAATGGGTTGAGTCCGTAAAAGCTGTCCTAGGATCGTTTTTGTGGCAACTTGAGATTGTACTTCAAAAATCTGCCTCTACCATTGTCTATATTTTGGTACAATCTATAAAATATAAATACTATTAATAACTAGTAATAGTTATAATAATTATGAGGCAAACATTTACATACAGAAACCTAGGAACTGAAAACAAAATTAGTCGCAAAATGTTAATGAAAAATTCTTCATATTAGGTATAGTACCTCAAGAAGATGTATAATCTCTTCAACATAAAACTGAGGTTGGATTGTCTCCATGTCTAAACCTGTTTTGCTGTTCCTTTTTAAAAAAGAAGTGTCAACACAAAAAAGATGATATATCTACTTCACAAACAAGTCTACAAAACCCACTACAATCTCCCCTTGTCATATTGATTTCCTTGCCCAGGATCTGATGACCCATTACAAATTAATACATGTTTTAAATTGTAACTATAATGCAATTATCTTGTCATTATATATAATAATATATATACCTTATATTTTGAGAGATATAACTGCCATTTCTTTTCAGGTGGTAATGTTAGCATAATTCTCTATTCAGTCCCACTCATCCTATTGTAAAATCCATATTATATATAGTATATATATAAGTATGCAGGAATGGTCATACCACCATTGTGCAAAGAGATGTTAATTCAGGTCTCATTGGGCATTGGAATTGAGGAGCAAAGTCGTGTTTAATATCATGCTATCAGTTGTGATATAATAGAGGTCTGTGTTGACTGCTATGTCCATGATATGATTTAGACTTCTTCTTGGGTAATTTCCCTCTGGAAGTCGATGTTTTTCAGAGCTTGACTTATTTCGAGTAGAGAGAGGTATAGCAGGACCCCACAGTAACAGTAGCTCCCCATTGTCCGCTCATTTTGTAGCGTATACGCTTCTTGCGAGTAAAAGAACGAGTGAAAGAAGGCATTTTATTCTACAGTATATGCAAGAACTGAGCCCGCACTGTTGTTCTCGTTAATATAACATTTGTTGGCATTCCAGAAATGCATTAATACTACTACTGATGTCTATGGATATCAGCTAATTTCCTGTTAAAACAGGCGCCAGATTCTTGGCACTTCTGTGTGGCAGTAGGTTAATGTTATGAGAAATATTATATTGCTATGTGATTGTGAAATATTTTGGATGGAGACAAATTTGTTGTTATTAGTTTAAAAGTCATTAGAAGTCCCATTATGTCGTTGATGTCATTTTGAGAGAGCCAAGTCTAAACATGAGAGATTCTCATAATGACTAAAGTTTACATAAACAAAACATAATTGTGAATAAATAATCAAAATGGAGAGAGAAGAGAGTAGGGGGGATTCAAAATGGGGAGGAGTCATTTTGCTTAGGTCTGCAACTAACCAGCCCCTCCCCTCGTCGGAAATAAGTTTTACGGAGGGAATATACTGATAAGTATTCCGGTTACTGTTGATTCCGTGTTATGGTTAGTTACTGAGTACTAGGCTATATCAGCTATGGATTTACTGAAAAAGTTTGGGAGAAGAAACTCTCGCGAGTTATGGATTATCCTCTCAGATTAAGAGAAGTCAGACAAGGAGAAGAGACTCAATCACTTCCTTCAGTTGATGAAGTATGATAATTACATATATTACATCTGGAATGTATTATCGTATCATTACAGAACACTACTCCATCACGTGATAAGTCACATGATCAACATCAAGAAGACTGGGGGAGAATGGGAGGAGTGACAAGGACACTAAAAAACACACCCATAAAAACTCCACCCACTCCAGACAAATCGGTCTACTCAACTCTAGCGCACCGGAAGTAGCTCAACCACACCCACTTTAATTGATAAACCTAAATCCAGTGGTAAAGTTCAGGTAGAAATGATGTAATAATTAATTAATTATTAATTGTTATTATTATTATTAGATTGATTTAATGAGTCGTGATGATCTCATAAGTATGTGAAAAAACAAATATTTTGCTACAAAAAAAATGAAGACTCGTACTGAAGGTTAGTTTCTTAATATTGACTTATTAATACTTATTGTATAGAAAAAGAATCAAGAATGTAGTAAAATTAAGAACTACTAAACCACAAACCACACCCACTGATAATGAGGTAATTAGTTTTTAAATATTTGACTCTTGACTCCACCTCCTTAATAGCATCTTATCCGGGAGTTACAAGTTTTAAAAAGCTGAGCGAGACCCACTGTCAGTCTGAGACCAAGAAGTTAAACAGATCATTGTTTCTATTTCTAACCAGGAAAAAAAACAGGTATGACCAGTTTATTCACAACCCTAATATTGTATCCATTTTAAGAAGCAATTTTTCAAGTTAGAGGGAAAATTGAACGATATAAGGTCTGAAAAAAGCTACACTTGAAAATACTTTAGATCAAAATAAGATTGCCATGACAACAGAGAACGAACAAGCTGAAAAAGAGATACTGAATTAAAGGATGAGGTTGCTAGGTTACATGAGAGGGTTGAGTCTGTATGTAATGGAGAAAGAGATGCTTGAACAGTGTCTAAGAGATTCTGAAGAAAGGCGGAAAAAGTTTGAAAGAGAACAAAAACTACACAAACAAAAAGTAACAACTCTTGAAAAGAACTCAATCATAAAGTTGAAGAATGGGCTCATGAAAGAGAACGACTGTCCAATGAATTATTCATGTAAAACAGTTTTCAAGAGAAACTAAAGATGTCTCATTCATCAGATGTAAATGGTTTGCAAGAAGAATTAGGACAATGGCGTTAACAAAACAGAGGGAAAAGAAAGGGAACTCCCCACGGCTCAGACAGAGAACTCGCAGCTATTAATCAATGTGAAAGTCTACGAGAAACAAGTGAAGGATCTGGAGATAATGTGACCAAATTAAAAGAGAAAGAGCAGATATTACAAACTCTCAAATTGTTAATTTCGAAACACAATTAACATCTTTCAAGTTGAGAGGGAGATGGTGGAAAGATGAAGAGGAGATGAGAAAGAGTGACTCAGTTAACTTACCAAGCTTCAGGCGAGTAAAGATGATAAGGAGAAAATGAAGGAGAGATGGAGAGGGTGAAGTAAAAGTCCGAACATTTAAACAAGTGAAGTAGGAGACATGAGAAGTTTAATATTGATCGTTATAGGGAGGTAAAGATCAAAAATGAAGAGCTCGATGTATTGAAGAAACAAGTTGAAGAATTGAAGTGGGAATAATGGACAGCATTAAAAATGATACAATTGAACAAGTAAATTTATTGAAGAAGAGAAAAACAAAAATTAATGCAAAGTTAGGTGAGTAAAAATTATACAATGCCAATAAGTTGAGATATCTTTTGTTGCCATGGCAACAGAAACACAGGAAACTGTGCATAAAAGAAGAGGTTTAAACAAACTCAAGGCAATTTGCTATGAAATTAAAGAAGGAGTTATCAGAAATTAGAGAGAGAGTAAGAATTTATGGTAATTATTATAATAATTTCTCTTTTTATATATGGAGACAAATCACTCCGAGAACAGCTTAGAAGCAAGATGATTCACCCCACAATTAAAACAAGAAAAAACTCAAAGCAGCAAAAGAAGAGAGAGATACAACTTCAAAGGAGATGACAGAAACACTTAGTATATAAACAACAGAGCTAGAGAGGTACTTGTAATAAGACTTAAAGTGGTACATTAATTTGTTGTTTCATGTGCTCGTAAACAGTTAGTCCAGAGACAAACAAGTAGATCTTTACAGTTAGAACCAGTCTCTTCAGGTTAATATTAATCCTTTTATTGTCTGGTTATACACAGTAAAATTGTTCAGGATTGTAATAAACAACATAGTCAAAGACAACAAGATATGAGATTAATATAAGAACTCTCCCTCTTTAGAGAAGGACAATTTAATTCAATATCTACATGAATTAGAAGATAGTCACGGTCCTTGAGGAGTGACCTTAGAGTTTGGTGAAAACTGACTTATTGTCTTCACAGTCTGAACTGACCTACGACAAGTAGAGCTTTGAATGATGTGAGTTGTACTCTAAATACTCAATTGAAAATATTTTATTTCTTGTAATTAGAGTACCATTAGAAATTACGTCTTTGAGAGAGACATTGTCTAAAGAAAGAGAAGAATTGGTTGATATTAACAAAAACTTGCAGCTTCTGAGAAGGTTTGAAGTTCAATTAATATAATATATAATATTATAATATTAATATTATAATATTAATATAATTAACTATTATATTATAATATTTTGTAGGAGATAAAGTCATCATCTTTTGAGGGATCTTGAATTAGCGATTATCAACGTTCCTATGAAACACTCAGAGGACAAGTAAAAAATTGGAGAAAATAATCGTAATGAGTTGGAAAAGAAAATAACAACTTTAGAAAAGCAAGTAGAAGATGGTCATCAGAGACTCAGGTAATGATAATAAAACAGTACCTTGTAATGACATCTCTCTCTCTCTCTCTCTCTCTCTCTAGCAACTCGAAAAACAAGAATGTAGTCAGAAAGAAGAAGGCTATTACTAAAATGAAAACAATGCTTCGAAAAAGTGCTAAAGAACGTTATGGATAGCAAGTCACAAGTGAGCAAGAGACCAATGTTATGAATATCATTATAAGTTGTTTAGTTTACTGAAACACAACAAATTATAGAAGAATTAAAGAGAGAATTAGAAAACTGAAAACAAAATATGGAAATGTCAAAGTAGTCGTAGTCACATGATATCATGTGATTATAATCATACAGGTGTGAAGTAGCGAATTGACAGCTAAATTACAATCTAATCAACAGCAAGTAATTGAAGGGATCTCCCCTTATGTTGTCATTTATAATTTTTAATTTAGTTTTGACTCCACTCACTCTCATATCACCGTCTAGTTCAATACATTAGAGACTAAAGTTTCCAATCTTCAAACTGAATAAAACTGATATGACAGAAAACACTACAACCTACTAAAGAAGAACATGAGAATTATAAGTTAACTAATTAGTGGGTGGAGCTAAATGCTATGTTGTTCTCATTGAAGGTGAAGAGTACATTCTGTGTTGAAACAGAAACACACTTCTCCATCAATATCGGAGTTGGAAACTAATTTGAGGTAAGGTCATTGTGATAGTCAGTGATATTCAAGTGATATTATTATAGACAGCAACTGAAGTGGAATTGCTTAAAACAAAAGCTGAATTAAAGGGACACAAGGTAAGTTATAATTATAATGTAACTAATAAGTATTATTATATTAATTTAGGGAACTCTCTACTACTTTACTCTCTGAACATGAAGAATTAGAACTTGAACATCAACAGCTGATAGGTCGTCATGACGACTATCTCCATGACTCAAAGCAAGAAATTGATCAATAAAAGAAAAGTACTTGTAATATACTTTAAAGATGATAACATGATTTTTACCAAGGTTACAAGACTCTGAGTAAAGACACGTATAAAAACTCAAGAACATAAGATCTTGTATCTCAATTACGACTAGAAATACATGAAAATATAGCTGCTTTTAAAGTCAGTAACAGCTGTTCCTTCTCCTTTAACTTTCCTCTTAGACCAGACCCAGGCTCTACAGAAAGGCATCAGTCTGAAGTAAAGAAATTAAATGATGAAATGACTAGAGCACATGATGAAATAAGTCGATTACAACAAGATGCTGACTCATTATTTTTAGCACGCGGACGACCGCTACAAGTCAGTGATGTCATCATGACATCATTTATTTATCCTTATAGACTCTCAAGAACTGTTCATAATATAGAAAAACCAAAACCACAAATACCAACTGAAGAGCGCTCCTCAGGAGAGGTATCAATAGCCACACCCAACATCTATTATTAGCCACACCTTTTATTGTATAGGGTATGGATTGGAATGAATTAGAGTTTCAGGATTGACCACACCCACTAGTCATGTAAATGCAATATGCATATTTTGTATATTATATTCTATATATATATTAGACTAGTGAAGATATCTAATGAGTTTTGAGCGACTCTTAAAGTCCTACTTCTAATGATCTTGGCTCATTAAATGGGAGGAGTCAGAGTAAGATTATTAATGTTATGTTTTTCATTAATATATGTTTGTTAGCACCTCAAAACTAATGGAAAATGACGTAGAGCTTCTCGAACAGGTTGTCTTAGCAACCAAAAAGACTACCTTTGGGCTGAGCTATTGCATGAAAGTGAAGCTAATTGTATTAGATTGACAGATCAAACAAAACTGCTCAAAGAAGAGATTAGGAGGTGTGTCCAAGTTAATGAGGGTGTGTGGTTAGTGTTTGTACCAATAGGTTAGAAGAAACCAAGAACGGCAACAATCTTCTAATATGGAGTATTTAAAGAATGTTGTTTTAAAGGTGGGTGTGGTTACATGACATCATCAAAAAATAAGACTGTTCATTCATAGTTTCTTACCCTTCTAATAATGAAGAGAGAGCTGGTCTTATTCCATAATTACACGTCTCCTTCAACTAAGTCAACAGAACGACACTTTCTTCAAGAAACACTCAAGGTAAACTCCTTTTCATTACAGCCACATTATATATGATCAAAAATATTATGTAGGTAGAAAAAGTAGATTTACCAGATGCTTCTGGTAGTAATTCATTAGGAGTGGGTGGAGCAAAAGGATGGGCCAATTAATCTTCATAGATGGACAGGCTATTAATTATTAATAATTTATAAGGAGTTCATAGTAATTATTTACAATATTAATAGAAACAATTGAGGTCCTGGAAAAGGACGTAACAAAAGAAAAATATATAAATATAAATATTATTTCACATAATAGAATACACAATATATAATAAGAAATATGTATGTGATTATCCATCATTCCTATGCCAGCTGAGACTGGGACTGAGGACAGAATTACCAAATCATTTCACTATCAATCAACATCACCATCAGATCTTTCACTGGTACTGCCCCTCCTTCTTCCTAAAACACAAGATGTATTCAGTCACTAACAAATGGACTCACCTGAGCTTTGGCCATTGCTGCAAATGCTTGAATGATAATTTAAATATTGCAGGTGGAAGAATTTGTTGAAGTGTAGCTAATGCAACTTAGGATTGCTTGAGAACTGAATGAAATAAAATAAAACTGCTCAAACTGCTTCCTCCATCTTGCCTAAAATAACATCAATTTTAGCATATGATTATTTCCCTCAATACCTTCCATCATTTCTGGTTGGCATTTTCAAACTCTGAAGCTAAAAAACTGTTCTCTCACTTTGGGATTACTTAAAATCGACAACCTTCCGACATAATAAATGTCATCATTCATAAATATAACTACTACCATTATAAACTTACCTGAGAGTTCTGTCTCATAGTAGACCTTCTTCCTAATATGTATAAAATGACCAACCACGTGACAAATTTAATAAACATACTTTTTCAGTACTCTCTTTTTATATTCTGGATGACTCCTTCTTTTACGATCAAAGTAAATACAATATCCGATAAAAGCTGTACCTAAGAAACCGAGAACACAGAGAACTGCCACTTTTTTTCCCATCCATTTTTCAACCATGTGTTACTAGTAGTGTGTACGTGTGATGTCATCTTGAAGGTGTGTCATTGGGGGGCGTGGCTCTAAATTGAGTGATGAGTGAAGAAGGCGATGAACAGGAACAAAGAGGACAACAAGAAGGAGGACAGTTCATCAGAGATAGTACAACATCTTGTTAATGGAGAGGACGAATGGAGCTCTGAAGATGATGTAGCAAGTAATCCTGATAATACTGAGAAGATGGTGTTACATATTGTTTATCACAAAATCTTTCAGATGAAGACAATGAAAACCAATAACAGCATTTCCAAACTCTCAATTGATAGACTCATACCCAAAGCCAATAGACTCAAACCCATCCCAGATTTGCCTGAGAACGAGTCTTCATCTGTAGAGTGTACTCAACAAGTATTAATGGAGGAAGGTACCTATTCAACATGTTAAATCAAAACATGATATCCTTTTTGTTATTCAGCTGATGTTATTGCTGTACAAGAAGCTATGGTTGGCTTTTCTCTCCCTCTCTCTGTTGTCCCAAACTGGGCACAGAACTTACCTGAGGATGTGTGGAAAAAAGAGTTATTAGAAGGAATTAGAAAACAACGAAGACCTGATAATCATTAAATCATTTTTTACTGTATCGTCAAATGTTTAAATATTTCAATATTAAGTATTTAACTTATGTAAGGTCAGAAGAAAGACGAGAGAAGTGTAACTGCAGACAGATACCTCTATTATTTTAGATCCTTGTTACATAATGTAGTAGAGATGCTATCTCTTCATGATTTTGCCATTTACACTAAGTTTTTAATTATATCACAATTTAAATTTAATTTGCATATAAACAATTCCTGGTGTCTATCAAGAAATCATAACACTTTGTCTTAAATATCTAACAAAAATTAACCAAGCCAGTTAATAAAATAATATTAATTACACTGATCAAAATTACTGTAAACAATTTCACAAATATCTTGAACAACAAAAAGCAAAAAAATAGAACATGATTTCAAAAATACTAACAATTTCCAAAAAAAGAGACATGAGACCTATTTTGATTTTGAACAAACATTCATAATATTGTAATGATTGTTGCAAAGTATGATAACATTAAAAATAAGCTACTATGTTCTCAAGACCACCCACTCAAATATGAGGGACAGTTCCAATGTTAAATATATCATTTTACCACACACATACACAAATGGATTGAGTGGAGAGGAGATGAAACATTTTAAGATTCATTAGTTACCGTCGATCAACGCGCCATGAGGTTGATACTGTTGTAAAGCCTCTTTAGTATTAGGATCCACTTGTAAAAAGGACTTGCGATGAATTAATTTATGGCCTTTGGCTGACATGATACCCCTCAGGAGATGGTTTGCTATGGAAACAAAGATAAATCACATGATAATCACATGATATGTCATACCACAGCTTCGGCACCGCTTTTTACTTCTTCAGTTGTAGGCAGACTGTCGGGAGTTGTCGGTCAGAAGATATAGGAGGTAACCTTGGTAACATTGATTGATGAAAAACATTTCAGGAGAAGACAATTTGCTACATATGGGCTCTGTAGAGCTAATTTCTCAATGGCTGACCAGGCATCTTCACGATCTTTCAATACCTTGGCTTCTCTGAGTATCAAAATAATATGATAGTTGTAATAAAATTATTATAACTGACTGTTCTAATTCTTCCTTGTATTTGTCACTGCATTCATCAAAAAGTTTTTGATTCATTTCAGCAAATATCTTGAGAGCATTATAAATTATCCCAAATATGGTCCTAATAAAAGTCAATTAAAAATGGCAAACAGAAGTGGGAGGAGTTTACTTGTTCCAATGTTGTTTGGAGTGACGTAGTAATGCCGTAAAAATTACCGGGAATAGTACTTGAGGATTGTCTCCTACTAGACTCATAATATAATCGTTACTCCAATAATAAAGAGCTCGTTCTGCAACCTAGATGAGAATTATATCAATCGTGATCAGATAATCAGGCGAAGTTCTTACTTGAAAGTGTGGTGAGGAAATACACTTGGAATTTGCTTAAAAAGTGGTTGCATTACTTTTACAAATCTACTGGCTCCATAACATCTAATATCTCCTCTAACTCATTTAAAAACATCACTTCTTTAGGACTGTGAACTTTTGCCCAAAATTTTAAGCAGTCCTGTGACAACCTGAAACAAGACCAGTAAAACTAGAAAAACAAGTTAAATTAGTGGTCCAAACCGGTTCAGTAAGAGACGGGTCTTTTTCAAGGAATTGTACGACACAATATGCTAACTGTGGATGATAGCAACTAAGAGATTTGACTTTGTGAGAGGAATGAGAACACGAAGTAAAAACATTTTATGTTCCTCTTTTAGAGGCAACGCAAATCCATTAATAATACTGTAGAAATTTGACAATAAAGTAATGTTATAGCATTTTTTGTATACCTTCCTAATATCTCCAACAGTTCAGCAAACTCCATTGTGTTTCTCTGTTTCATAAATAAACCTGATAATAATAGAGAATAGTACTCTATCTTGTTATCTTAAAATAATTGTAGTATTTTAGTGTGTGTCAGATACTATCTAGCGGGAACACTTCAGATCACCATCTCCCTTTTGTGGAGATTGTCATACCCCAACAGGTTCATCACACACACACACACACACACAGCCACACCCACCTAATTATATCTTACCTATAAAATATGTTACTAATTTGTTTTCGGATGTGAGCTCTGAGACCCAAAATTTCCCATAAATTCGATGAAGTGGTGGTCTTCAAAAAAATCTCTCTCCCGAGGGTCTTCACTATCAAATAATTCTAAATAACTAAAGGGCGTGATCAAAATGAATGGTGTGGTCAACCATTTCTTACGTGTCCTACGACTTCTGATCGATAAATTTCTTAGCTATACCAGGTTGAAAATCCTGTGATTCTAAAAACCGCAGAAAAAAAAAACTCGTAGACAATTTGCAAATGTGGCCACGATGTTTCCAAAACAGGTTCATCTTCTTCAGGATCAAACTCAGCACCTGTTGGATTAGTTGACGGTGGAAGTGCTCTGAATGCATTAACTGCAAACTATAAAGAAATATTTTTAGTAAGTATGATTCCCTTCATATGGTATTAGGTTTATACAATAATATATACTGCTACAAATAACAGGATCAACTCCCACACATACTACAAGTATGTACAACAAATAAATGACTGTCCAATAAGACAAGTCCTCCATTAGTTCCATCACATGTATATATACATCCATCAATTTCTATCTGTCCATACCATTTGTACTGCCTCAGGATAGATAGGTTCTGTAATAATCCCACGGTTATGTGTAATATAGTCAACAAGTTCATTTAAAGCTGCTCTCTTTACTTCCTTGTATTTCAAGTCACTTAGAGGATCTCGAGTAAAATCAAAGATAATAGAGCATTGATGTAATTTTTGAAGGAACAGCTCCTCACGATTGTTAGGAGTAGCATCTTTAAATAACAAATATGAACATAATAAGAGCAAGGGCATTAAAAGAATACATACCCTTTAGCAAAGGTAATTTTTGTATTTCTCTATTTTTACTAATGTAAAATCTCGAGGAACCTTGTCTGCTATTACTTCTTCGAGGTGAGCCTGAACCTTGGAGCCTGTTCATTAAACTGTTTTATATGCCAATGGAGCTGATCCCTACAATAAGGAAAAGGAATATCCCTGTAATTAGAGTAGAGATTAAAGGGATACTATTTTGAGGATAACCCTGTAATTAAAGCATATAATTGGTATTAATTTCAAAGCAATGACATCATTGGTATCTAATGACTTATGACTAAGTACTGTAACGTGAGACAAAAATGTGTTATTAGACCATTTACACAGACACCTTACACTAATTACAACCACGCCCATTGATACCCTCATCTGTACACAAAGTGTCAAGTAAGTGAAATGGTTGAAATAAAGGGATTAAATGGATAGATGTCACAGACATGGAATGGACAGACATAAATATAATGGATGGATGGGTGTACTAACAGCATGAATGCCATCGATATCTCTAGCACTTAATCCTCCGGGAGGTGGGGGCGGAGGAAGTAATTGAGCTTGGTCCGTTGGTGATGGAGGTTGCACTGATGTTTGAGGTGAAGTTTCATTAGATGTTTGCTTGGAGTTACCAGGTTGTGGTTGTTTGGCCTGACCCTAAATTTTAATGTAATCATGGTATGTAATAATGGTGTGATAATTATCCTCACTGACCTTGTCCTTTTCTTTGTCTTTGTCTTTCTTTCCTTTACCTATAGGCATTTTGAAGAGATGGTAAATGGATACAGCTCTTGTGTTATTATATGTTTTGGTCGAGGAGGGATCCGTCTTTGTTAGAATCTGTTAGTGAACATTCCTCGTCATGTTTCGTGGTCGAAGTGTGATCACGTGAGCTAATAGTGACGTCACCTTGTCTAATAATTAAATAATCATAATTTTCTGCAGATCGGGTAGCTTAGTTTTTTTTGCAAAGAAGATGAAGGGCTCCCTTAATGACTTACTAATTCTTTTTATATTACTGGTGGTAAGTGATTCTTATTATTTTAGTATTATATGTGTTTATATTTTTGTGTAGAATTCAGGTCAAGCCAGATATACACTACAGATTAGAGCAGTCAACTATTACAATCCTAACAATCAAGACTGGGACGGTGGTTGTTGTGATTATGGATTCTTTTCTCCTGTGGCACATGTGATGTCTATTTCAGGTTCTGCATCAGAGCATCAGGTTCTGATGCAAGGAATGCCCATGGTTGTTGGGCCTCAATGCAAACTAGTAATGATATTACTACAAATAACTATAACTTTCCTACTAGTGGAGAGTTATATAGTGGAGCTGGTGTTTATAATCCAATGACATTTTCCAGAAATGAAGCATGGCCAGTAAGTACTGTTACTCCTAATAATCATTGTGCATTATATTCCATATATCCATATAAAGGGATCTATTCAAGTTCTTGTTGTCATTGACGATTCTGACCCAGATGCTGATGATCTGATTGATAGAGTAGCTTTCAATATAAATCGTAGTCCAACAGGAACATGGTCTGATAATATTCATTCAAATGGTTACTACGGCAAAGCTCAGTTTAAAGTTCAAGTTCTTCTCTCTTGTCAATCAAACTATTACACCAGTAGTTTGTTCAGTTTATTGTGTTCCCAAAATGATAACACTAATGGGCATTATGACTGCAGTAGTCAAGGAGAAAAGATATGTAAAAATGGTTATACTAATCCCAGCGGAAATTGTCTAACACGTAAGAAAGAATAACATTGTTGTTATTATGTCTTTATATTTTATTTTCTCTTATCATTTTTTTATTACCGAACACAGTTTTCATTTGTTAATTGTTGCTATAGAAAGAAAACAAACATGATTATTAATTCTTTTTTTTTCTGCAGCTATATGTTCTGTAGGATGTAGTACTCAGAATGGTTACTGTAACATACCAATGAATGCAAGTAAGTATTAGAAAAACACAGCTATTAATAGCAACATCTATCTTTCTTAAGATGCAATACAGGCTGGACTGGTGGTAATTGTAATGAGTGTATACCAAAACTGGATGTTGTAAGTGGTAATATTCTGTTATTAGTAACAATAATAAACTAATCACTACACACCTAAAATGCACACATGGAATGCATATAATATTTACATACAGTATGACCAAATAAAGTTTAACAATTATATTATGCAGCTGTCAAGCATAGACAATATAAATGGAATGATTTAATAACTTTGATAAAATAAAGCTTATCTAGACTGCACAACTAAGTCTTTGTTGACATTCCAAGTTAGGAGTAGCCTACCAACAGCACCTACCTGGCAATGGTAATGTTAGCAAAAAACCAGTTACAATTGCCCAATCAACTATGCAATATTTACATGATTAAAAAAAGTATATATGTTTTCTTTTCCATATTTGTAGCTACTAATCATGGAAGTTGTAATCAACCAGGAGAATGTAACTGCGAAGTAGGTTATGGTGGCAGTCTATGCACAGAAGATCATGATGTCTGTGGACACCAACAACCTTGTGTCAATAAAGCTTCATGTACTAATGTTATACCAGATAGTTTATCAGTGTATATGTGCTCCTGGTTATACTGGTAACAACTGTCAGATTGAGATTAATGAATGTCATTCAGACCCTTGTAAAAATGGAGCAATTTGCACTGTGAGCCAGTCAGTTAGTGTAACAAGATAATGTTTTCTTTAGGATCAGGTAAATGGCTATTCCTGTTGGTGCACTTCTGGATGGACTGATCCTCAATGTGAGACCAATATTGATGATTGTATATCAAGTCCTTGTCAAAATAATGGTACTTGCAATGTAAGTGCTCTCCAGCATTGACAACAATATATCTGTTCACAATAGGATTAAATAATGGTTATAATTGTTCCTGTGAAGTTGGATATTTTGGACTACAGTGCGAAGGACATCACTGTGACTCCTCCCCTGTAATAACAGTGGGATTTGTGTGGGTCTTACTGATGGCTACAAATGTGATTGTACTTCAGGATATACAGTAAGTGTTATTATCATATAGTAATTAATAAATATTGTTATTTTTTAGGGAAATAATTGTAATTCAGAAATCAATGAATGTGATCCCAGTCCATGTAAAAAATGGTACATGTACAGACCTACTTGCTAATTACCATTGTACATGTGTCCTGGGATTTACTGGGAAAGATTGTCAATTTAATATTGATGATTGTATTGGAGCTAAATGTGGTTCACACAGTATTTGTCTAGATGGAATCAATTCATATATATGTATATGTGATTTTTGGATATACTGGAGAATTCTGTGACATTGTTATTACATACTGTGACTCTCAACCTTGTTTTAATGGAAGTACTTGTAATGATTATATTGGATACTATACATGTCAATGTCAGGAAGGCTACAATGGAACCAATTGTAGTATAAATATTGATGATTGTGAACCGGACCCTTGTCTAAATGGAAGCACATGTATTGACTTGGTTTGTGCTCTCTTATTGTATTAATGTATTAACTATATTTTATGTATAGGTCCGAGGGTTTCAATGCATATGTCCAACTGGTCTAACTGGTTTGACCTGTGATACTCGTATCTCAGCATGTGATACCAATCCCTGTTCTGATCCCACAGAGTGTGTGGATGATTTTAACTCTACTAAAGGGTATTATTGTCGACTATGTCTAGGTATACATATACCAGTAGTATATCTTATGATGCTTGCCTCTCTCTCTAGAGGGAGTATGTAGGATTGTTGGCGATGAAACCACACCCACACCTAATCCTAATGTTGCAAGCAGTACCAATGACTGGGGTCTTTATGTGGGTGTAGCAATTGGTGTAGCTTTGCTGTTATCATGTCTTGTTTGCATTATCTTCATATGTTGTTTGTTACTGCTGTAAAAGGAGAAAGAAAAGTGTTAGTGGTAAGTAAGGGTTGTATTTGTTGTTAATAAAGAGACTCCTCCTTAGATGCCATCTTAATTAGTCCAAGTGGACAGATGAGTGTCACAGATAATCCTACATATATTCCACCCAATGTTTTAGTCACATCTCAAGGCTCTACAATAAGACGACCACAGAGTCCTCATTACGTGACTCTTGAATCGGGTGTTGATAATCCAATTCCACTTAGAAATGATCATAAAAAATTAACTAAATCTGATGACACGGAAGACCAAAGTTTGCAAACTAGGATACGAAGAAGTGCTGTTTTTTATGCAGTCTGGTTACTATGATCGTCTTGACAAGAATAATACTGATGGAGAAAACCTCTATGTCACTGAACCCACTAATGATGTTCCAGTCATTTTGCCTATAACAGAAGAAAAACCCTTACAAAGGTACCCTTGATGAGGACTCTTTCCCATCTTTACAAGATGTTGATTTAACAAATCCATATGAGACAATTCCTGGAGAAAACAATGAATTAAAAACTCCTTATGTAATGTTACCAGCACCTGAAGAGAACCCATATGAAACTATTCCAGCATCTATTAATCAAGAAATCAATATATATGAAACTCTACCAACTACAAGAGATGACATTTAAGTGTGTAGTTTGTTAACATCTGCTATTATAACAATTATCCATTTTGTTTTTGATATTTAACTATATAAAGTGAATTATGGAACAATCACTTGCAATGTTCAGAGATCAATTTAATAATGATTGTTTTCAGGAGTATAATTCATACTATAGTGTCCAAGTTATCTTATAAAATATTATCTGTGGAGCCATTTTTATGAGTTATCTTTGTTGTGAGTACAAGTCAGTTAAAATGAAAGCTACAGTAATCATGAAGTAAATATATAACACGCTGCAAATGGCTAACGATGTTCGTAGTCTTCTTAATGAGATTCATGACTGACACAGCGCGCCCCACAAGAGCATGAAGACAAAATCTTACGTACATATAAAAGGAAACCAAAACAGTCATGAGTGCCAGTGTGTTGTGGGCCAGCGTTCTGCAATGCATCAGACCTCTGAGATGGTTACCAGCATACTCTACGGAGTATCCGAAAGGCCGACTAGGATAGGGCTGGTAGTCTCCCTTTAAACGAGAAGAGGCTGGTGTATTTGTGGTTCCCGGTTCCTGAATGCGACATTCCCTAAGAGCTGGAATCCCGTACGGCTGGTTTTAAGTTAGGGCGACGCTCCAGCCAGGATTACCTCGCGAAGACGAGGGTTACCAAGCCAGGTGGCGGTCCTAGCTAGCAATAGCAGGGAATCCTGGAGCCTAAGTGGAAGCCTGAGTGGGTGAGCGAGTAGGAATCGTTTGGGCAACACACAAGGGTTTTTTTTTATAAATATTAAATACTGGTTTTCATTATTATTTTAATTTTTGCTGTTAATTAATTATACTCATGATCAAAATGAACATTTTATATAAGAAAAAATTACTATCAATAATAATTAGAAATGCAATCTTGTACAATTACTTGGAAACAGCTGCTATTAATAAAACTTGTTGATCTTATAAAGCTGCTCTGAAATGTTGTATATATTTTTTTTAAAAATACAAAAACAACATTCAAGACAATTCCTGGAGAGCAAGAAGTTAAAAATTCTTATGAAATAATCCCAGAATCTTAATATGACCCTACCATAATATAATTTTACAAAACTAGTCTTCACAATGATACTATGACACTATCATCTATTAACCAAGAGATATGAAACTCTCAACTACAAGAGATAACATTTAAGTGTCTAGTTTGTTGATATCTATTATTATAACAATTATCCATTTATTTTTATTTTTTGATAGTTAATTATATAAAGTGAATTATGGAGCAATCACTTGCAATTTGAATTATGGAGCAATCACTTGCTAAGATCAATTCAGTAAAGACTGTTTTTCAGTATTTTCATGAGGGTCAACCTATATGGTTCGTCGGTGCAGTTTGGGACACTGAGAGTGAGAAAGAGTCAATGTTTGAAAATATAAGTGTGTCATTTACCATAAGAAAGGAAGAATGATTATCAAAGTACTAGCCATGATAAAGAAGCAGAGACCAGGATAGATTTTGTATGTGATTGGAAAGATGGCATTATAAAGAGAAGAGGCCACTAGCATACATGATGCCTCAACAATACTGATACCAGCAAATAGTACACCTATACAAGTACATTGTTGTAAGTGTAGACATTTCAGGAGCAGTGATTGTATAAGTATTAAAACAAACCTTGTTGATCTCCAGGAGTTAATTTAGATAGCATAGCTCTAACAACAGGTACTACACACCCTCTCATAATACCAATGGCAACAGCTGCACATGTAAAGATATTTAAACTATTAATATATCATCACTTACCAAGAAACATTATCCATGTATGTGTTGCTACTCCCTTACTGCAAGTGCAGCTGCTCCTGATATAATCCCTATAACAGCTATTAAAATATCTTTAACACCACAGTACGTCAGTAATGGTAATATCAGTGAAGCTGCTAAACCACTGACAAAACTCTTTGAAGCTAAAAAATATCCAACGAAATCTGGTCCCCAACATAATCGAGTAAGACCATATAAAACCACAGTATCTACAATACCCAGGAAATTTAATCTCAAGTACAAAAAATACTGCAAATAAAGTTACCAGCTGACATGAATTCAAAAATAAACGTCCAAATTGGTACAATTTTGGTTACCACAGCAACAAGGATAGTAGTACAGACATGATTTATATTTATATTGGTGACATAAGTGGTATTAACGGATCCCTTTACTCTCGTCTGGTGGTTTGAGGAAGTGGAAGATGGAAGAAATAGAATTACATAAAATATTATAGTAATATGACAAGCAAGAATGCCAAAATAAGGTGGTCCAAATCCTTGATACTTAATCCAAACACCACTCACTAAACCACTAAGAGTAGAGCCAAAATAAGTCATTGCTTCTAACCACCCAATTCTCTGAGTTCGGTTGTCATGGTTACTGTTATCAGCAGCATAAGAATAAACTGCAAAATTGAATGCAGAAAATCCTCCAGTCACTCCAGACAACACAGCTCCTATTAAATAAAGACTGATATTTTTTGGAGCAATGTAAAAAACAAGTAGAACAACAACTGAATTAAGGGCTGCACCCACGGCAGGTAAAATAATAAAAAGTCTACGACCAAGTAGATCTGACAAGCTCCCATAAACCAGTGATACCAATATAGTGGGTATGCCTTTTGCTAAATTAGTATAAAGAATCCAATGAGATGTCTCTGATTGATAATGTAATTGCACAGAGCTTGGTTTATTACATGTACTGTTCTGAGATGTACCACAATTATGATCACACAGTGTGGAATATAAGAGTTGTTGGTAAGTTGGATAGGAGAGGAAAGTAGCAAACATGAAGAGAAATGTGGCAGGTTCTACAGTGAGGTATCTTCTTGGTCTTTGAAGTTGAGACACACATTGTTCCATATTTGCTAAGTTAGCACACGCCCTTAAAATATGACCACGCCTTCTCTTAAACAAAATGGGTGGAGCTGGTGTATTATAATATACGGCATTTACGACTGCAACGAGTCAACAATTCTTGTGATCAACAGTTAAAAAGAAAAAATATTAACTTGAATTCTTATTACAGGACTCTAATCAAGATGGCTGAAGATCTAGATATTGACCTGGACAGTGTGATCAGTAGACTATTAGAAGGTATAGTATTTCCACCCACTAATTAGTGGCATATTATCACTTGTTCTATCTCTTATTTCTATAGCTCGTGGTAGTCGTACTATGAAAACTGTTCAATAGCTGAAAATGAAGTCCGAGCTTTATGTTTGAAATCTCGAGATATATTTCTTGAACAGCCGATCTTGTTGGGAACTTGTAGCGCCATTAAAAGTCTGTGGTGAGTTGACAATAGGAATGTTAGCTAAATTAAGGGGTGAAGTCAATGGGTGTGGGCTGGAGTAAGGTTTGTTTGCTGAAAATAGCTTCACTAGTTAGTTAATGACATTGTAATGAAACATGTTGTCAAACATTAATGATCTTACCACTGAGCATCATGTTGCATCATTGATTATTATATTAATTAATTCATTTATTAACCTTTTAGGAGATATTCATGGACAATATACAGATTTGTTGAGGTTATTTGAGTACGGTAGTTTTCCCTCCAGATGCAAACTATCTCTTTCTTGGTGACTATGTTGATCGTGGTAAACAGTCTTTGGAAACAATATGTCTTCTTCTTGCTTATAAAATAAAATATCCAGAAAATTTCTTTCTCCTAAGAGGAAATCATGAATGTGCTAGTATAAATCGAATATATGGGTTTTTTGATGAATGTAAGTGCTACATTATTAGAATATAATTGTTATATTGTTTAATTATAGGTAAACGACGTTATAATATAAAAATATGAAGACATTTACTGATTGTTTTAATTGTTTACCAATTGCTGCTATAATTGATGACAAAATATTTTGTTGTCATGGAGGTTAGTTTCTAATTAATGCCCTAAGTTTGACTTAGTTTGGTGTGTTGGACAGGACTATCACCTGATTTACAAGATTTTGAACAGATCAGATCAATAGCTAGACCAACTGATGTACCTGATACAGGTAAACTATATTATCATTTTGTGTAACTCTCTCACACACACACACACAACACACACACACACACACACATACACATAGGTTTGGTGTGTGATCTTCTTTGGTCTGATCCTGACAAAGATGTGCAGGGTTGGGGAGAAAATGATCGTGGTGTTTCGTTCACTTTTGGATCAGATATTGTCACAAAATTTTTGAATCGTCATGATTTAGACTTAATTTGTAGAGCACATCAGGTATACAGTAATAATTACATCATTAATAATAAATATAAATATCTATCTATCTATATAATAAAGAAAAATACATTATTATCAATAATGTATTATTTAGGTAGTGGAAGATGGTTATGAGTTCTTTGCACGACGTCAACTAGTGACTTTATTTTCTGCTCCAAACTATTGTGGTGATTACGATAATGCTGGTGGAATGATGACCATTGATCAGGACCTAATGTGTTCTTTTCAGGTAGAGAGAGAGAGAGAGAGAGAGAGAGAGAGGTTATTAATGTCTTGTTTTCTATTATCATATAAAAACAACTGATAATTTATTTAATAAATTACACTAGTCTGTGTACCATTAGTTGTCATAACAACGCCATAATTTTTATTCACATATAAACATGTTGTACACACAGATCCTTAAACCTTCAGAAAAGAAGGCAAAATATCAATATGCTGGTCTCAACTCAGGACGCCCTCATTGTGGAATAAAAGTTGCTACTGGGAAACAATAAAGATATTTTAACCCTTTATGATCTCATAAGTAACTATAATCTGTATTAATTCAAATGTATTATTTCATAGAGTGACTTCATTGTAGAAATAATATTTAGTATATATTACAAAATATTGTTTGGAATAACAATCTTTTTTATCGAAATTTTCATTATATAATTTCTTTCTCATAACGGAGGGTTATTTGTAGCTGGATAGTGTGTTAGTTGTTATGGCAACTCAAGACCAATAAACTATAATTATTATCAAAAACCCGACGGATAATTTGAAACAATTTAAGTATAAAAAAGCAAACAAAACAATTGATAAGCCATATAAATTTAATTTTAAAATTTGAAACAAACTTTCTATACAAGAGATATTTACACAAAAGTTTCTTCAAGTCCTTTATAAACATCATTTGATATTGTATTATATGATTCAGAAGTGGGTGTGGCCGAATGTGAGTAATTACGGTACTGTGGAGTTGGGTAATAAGACGTGGGTGGGATTGGATCAGATTGAGAAAGGTGGGTGTGGGTCCATGTTGATTAGATACTGTTAACATACCATTAGGATGATGGATGGGAACATAAGTAGGAGGAAGAGAGACAGGAAATGAAGGTGGAAGTGATGGAGAGACAGGAAATGAAGGTGGAAGTGACGGAGAGAGAGATGATGAAGGAAGTGACTTTTCTTTATATTTCTGTAATTCTTGTAATGTTGGTTTCAATGTTTGTTGTTGTCGTTGTCTCCAATCCATTTCTTGTTGTATAGCAACGCGATAAATATTCAAACTTTTTAACAAGTTGTTCAGAATTTTTCTTTAGTAATCTCTTTATCATAGTATCTAGACCATTAAGATCAGCATGAGGGTAACGACTCCACTATGAATTAAAGATAACAATTATAATTACAGTGTTATGTCTATACATGTACATAACATATGTACTTGTATTTGTTGGGAATGTCATTGTGTGGGTGGTCAATTATTAGTAGATTTCCTTATTCTAAAGACATCAAAGATATCACATTGTGTCTCTATCTACTTTGTCCTGTACAATACAAATAGACTGTCTGTACTATAGTATGTAGTATATGGTACTGTCTGTACTATAGACAGTATATAGAAGATCTATATATGCACCTGTATTTGCTTGTCCTTATCACTACCAAAAGGAGCATCAACATAGTCCTTTAGCCAAGAAGGAATCTCTATGAGATGAAAGAATGTCATATTGGTATGTACTAGATTTAATTATACTAGTTAGACCAATAGGAAATATGAATCACACACACACACACACACACACACTCACTCACTCACACACACCACAGATCATCCATCCATTGAGTTTTTGATACATAAAATATGACATTTACTCACTATCTACTATTTTACTTTCCATCCATCCATTTAACTTATATATTATATATCATTCACTCATAGCCTAATAGAACTTATTTTAATCATACCAGCAATTTGAAATGGTGATGGTGGTACATATGTCATTGTTGATAGTTGACGTGTGTGTAAACACTTCTTGGGATTGTGTAGTTGTGTGTCTAAAAGAGCGTCAGTTGCAGGATCACGAAATGACTTTGATCTTCGAGGAAGTGAAGCATTAGGATCATAAATACGATGAGCTTGTGAACTCCTACGAGAGAGAGATTAATTAAATAGATAATAAGAGGGGTATGTACCTATGAGAACGAGATCTAACAGGTGCCTTTCGATCTCTCATGTTCTCGTCATCTTCTCCATGAGGGCCAAATGGTAAGGGGGGTGGAGCTCCAGCATGAATAGGATGCTGATATTGAGCAGTACAATTATTATGGCTACAAGAGAAAAAAGAGACGACATCTAATTAAAATGTCTAATAGGTACATGTACTAATCCCTCCCTCATTAAAAAATGTCCAAAAAGAATGTTAGTCCGGCCCTCATTGTTGATTGCATGTTTTGGGTGTGACAGGCTATTTATCATTTGAAAGGGAATCATTACAGAGTTACAAATTATGAATAGAGTATTCTTGAGAAGGTATGTTAATCTGTCTGCTTGTAGACACAATATAAAGTAGTGCTTACTTGACATAATAAGTTCCATAACGTTTTGACTTTACTAACTCCCATCCAGTTGGAAGAGCTAAAAAAAAATAACATATCAAAAATATATATATCACAGAAACCAAGGTGGTGTCATAATACATTAGGGACACATCAAAATGAAAAATATCAAAAATATTAACCCCTAGACTACTACATGTAACTCTTGTCCTAGACCTCCTTAGTGGTATGCAAATTAACATAATTCCAATCTTTTATGTCATTGTGGAGTAATATCATATACTAGGAAACTAGGCCAGATTATCATGATGTAGTAATAGTGGTAGACCTAGTATGTCATTTACTCTCCCACTGTTGTGTGTTACTTGTAGTATGTTAATACAAGTTGAACATGAAAACAATACAAGAACTCTCCATAAAAGCACAGATGACAAGGGGAGGGTTATTGAAGAGATGGGGCTGGCCTAGACTAGTAGTGGAATGCAAGCCAGTTCTGATGTTCCCTAGTGATGTAAACTCTGGAATGCAGACAATTAGTCCGCCTTCTACTCCATAATAACTAGACCTATTGTCCTTATATTAATATATGTGTTATACTTACTGGAAGAATCTTCTGGCTCATTGGGCAAGTTCCAGTGGGTAGTCTGCGTGTTATGGCTACATTGAGAAGCAGAAATAATTATTTTAAGATAATCATAATATGTCAATAAATATTGTAACACAGTTGTGAATTGTGGATGTGTTGATACATCCAAAATAGATCATGTTTAAAGTGACGCGATTAAGATAGTTCTTGTGTACATTTTAGTGACTTTGACACAATGCATATCTTTCCTGCCCACACACACACACACACACACACACACAAACACACACACACACACACAAACACACACACACACACACACACACACACACACATTCTTACTTAATATAAAATTTAAGTCCATTAGCAGTGACAGCCACATCCCAACCAGGGTGGGTAATATTGGTGTACTATTAAAATCTAAACAAGAGAAAGAGTTCAAATATTATTTTAAATTCTCTTAATATAACATATAGTTGTGGAATGAGGTAGTCTTCATTAGAGGAAGTAACAAAAGTGAGATAATGTAGGTTATATAAATATGGAGGCGATTCACATATCAAGGGCAGATTGTAAAGGCATTGTATGGTTTCAGGGAATGTTCATTACACGCCTACATCATTTATTACACATATCAACTCTGTTAAGTGTGTAAGAATGTAGAGTACACCTTAAATGATCACATTAGGGCTAAAATGAATCTGTTTGTTGCAACATAGCAATTGTCATTGTATGGGTACATGTACATAAATGTCTATTGTAATATAATGACAGCTTCTATTACATGTGATTTGTTTATACTGAATTGGTAATGAAAGGAAAGGTAGTTGGGATAATAAGGATAGTTGTTCATTAATATGGAATGCTAGCCAATTATGGACTAGAAGGTCAATACACTAAGTATCATAAAAATAGCTTATGTTTATGGAACACGTTTTAATAAGAATTCAGCACAGATAAACAGCTGTGTTACTTCAATAGACATCACTTAAGTTCTGTATATAGTAAACTACGCCCAAACACTTTAGGAAGAATGCTCTCTCACCTTGTTGACAGAGTTAAGCTTCATGTATATATGAATATATTTGTAATAAGTGGTGAGGCGGGGTTAGACAAGAGAGAACTTACTAAAGTCAATTAACTAGACATAAAGTATTAGAAGAATGCTTAAGTTTTTAAAACTTTGCCTAAATGTCATATTTCTAAAGTGTAGGGAGTCAATTGTCACTCCTTCTCACATAGTATTGAAGAATATCATATAGTCTATGCTGTTAATATAGTCTCTACTTACAATATGTCCAATAAGGGATATATGCTAAGTAACAAACCTTGTACACAATCTATACAGAGCGTAAAGTAATTGGGACAATAGTGTTTATAAGATAACATTAAATTTTGACATTCCTATAATGGATTCTCACAAAAAGAATTCAATGAATGATATTTACACCTCCTCAAGTGATAAGTAGAGTTAGTTAATACAACATTTATCATGACAATAAGTGATAATAGCTTTCTTACAGGTGTACACGATCTACCTTTCCTTTGCCCTCTAGATTGTGTTGGAGTAAGAGGAGAAGGAGGTTGATAGCTTCTATGGTAATAGATCATGTCATCCATAAAATCACCAGATGCTTTACGAGATGGCATGTCTGAAGATGGATCTGACAATCTTTGCTGTGTATAAAAATCTTGTGGGAACAAGTCATTAAGTTCTCTGCCACCTTTCTTGTATCCAGGATCACTTGGTTTTACTCGCTCTCTGTCTCTTCAAAAGAGTCTAAATCTTCATGAGGTAAAGATTTCTGTGTAGTCCACGATGACCTCCACGAGTTGTATTAAGTGTTCTATCATCTACAGAATGAACATGAGAGTTAGTGGTATCAACTCTTAGGAGGTAAAGCAGCCAATGAAAAAATAACGAGGATCATTATTAACTCCGTGTAATAAATTGTTCTTTAATGAACTACTTGAACCTGAACGCTGCATGCAAGCTATCGAACGTGGTCTTAGACTAGATTCTGAAGGGACTGTGTTGCCATGGACTGTGTAATTAAAATCTGCTGAGTCACAGAGGCTTGACGGCTTGAGAAAACACTGTTTTGACTTATTCTACTTCTTGAAGAATCTCGGAGCGAATTATGTCGACTAAAATCTGATTGTTGAGGAGCTGAAGTTAGACTGGAACTGGAACAGTCAGAAGATCCACCTATTGACTGAGGACGAAAATCCTCCCAAAGGACGGTAGACACCAGAGGATTGTTGATCAGAAATGGTACTACTTTTCCCACTTAGATCTGAATGAGAACCAAATATTTGAGCTATCCTACGTCGGAAAGAAAATTTTTTAGCAAAATTAGGAGGAGCCCTAACACTGTTAGATCGAGGCTGGCGCGAGGGAGAGGGTTGTTTATTAATATCAGTTGAATTAAGTGAAGGTACAGAATGAGACCTTATATTTTTAGCTTGTTCAGATTTACGTTGAGTAGTTACATTACGTACAAAAGTTCTTGAGGGATAGTCTGTGAGAAGGTAGAGGGGAGGAAAAGGTGTATATGTGTAGGAGAGATGAATTATCAGTCAAGTTAAAAAAACAATACAATTTATATATTATTAGTAAAGTAATAGAGAGTTAAATACTACTTGTCTCTCTACTGTTTTATAGAGATAAAGTAATGCATATTTTTATTCTTACCTTGATCGACTTTTCTGTAGCGCCCACTAGTGGCCATCTCAGAGACATCAGTAGTGGCGTCTTGTTTCTTTTTCTTTCGATTTCGATGAAATGAGGGCATTGCAGAGAGAAAGCATCAAATGATGGAGAGAGAGAGAGGCGTACTCCTTTCACTCTTGGCTCTATGGCCGCAGCCAATAGACTGCAATGTGACAAACTGCCAACAGAAGATTGGATTCAGTAGTTGCACGGATCGAGTGGTATTTCTAAGCGCACAACAGAACCAGTCAACGCTCGTACAAACAAAGTCGGAGAAAAATAAAACAGTATTCGATCGTTCTCTACTTAGTCTGAAGCCACTCTGTTCATTTGTGTGGCGTAGATGATGTTGAGAATGCAGTTTACCTCCGGGAGTGGTATGTGAACAATGCGAAGAATTCAATGACTATATCTACTTTGGTTATCTGGGGGCGGGGCTCGTAAGAGGTAGGTTGCTATGGTAACTAGTGAATCCAAGCAAAAAAGAAAAATGAATTTAGAGGAGCAGGTACATGCAGCTAAGGCTTACCTCCTGCAGACTAGTTCAGGAGAGAGTTCTAATCTGTAAGATATTATTGTGTTAGATTATTGAATCCTCCTGTGCACCTTTAAGGTATGAACATTTGACAGAATGTCTCAGCAAGCTATGGATGAGAGACCCAACGATGCATTAAGTTAATGATCTCATAGTACATATTACATCAACTCATTCTTTTTATAGGTAATTTTGAAGAGATATCCGCTCTGTAAAAAGAGAGAAACTACAACCAGACCAGATGTTTTACAGGTTGGATAGTACAAATTACGATGATATGAAAATCATGCACTTTGATTAGGAATCCACAAAGTGTTACTAGCAGAGCTGAACTAGCTATGCACCAAAAACACCCACTTTTTATAGTAAGTCTATTCCATAAGATGCTCAATTTACAATTACTTAGCCTGGTGAAGGCGATGAAGCTGATGTTGAAGCTGATGAAGAAGTTGCGAAATCCCCTTTCCTAATCTTATTGAGAATATGTCATATTTGAACAAGGAGGGGTAATTAGTTACATTACATTGTTCTCCTCTACTTTAATTGTTTCTAGGTGGGCATTGGAAAAGATGAAAATATCGAATCCTTTTAGCACTTAAACAATTGACAAGAGAATTTCCATTGGCTTCTGTGAAATTTTGGGGCAAAATCTATGGAACTAAAGGCTAATTATATCATTGCTGAGGCAGAGTTCCAGGAGGATCAAGGTGAGGAAGATGATGAAGAAGGAGAGGAAACGAAAGAGGAAGGAGAAGACAAATAACGAGAAGGGAGAGGAAGACGAAGATGAAGAAGAGAGAGATGAACCTCCCAAAAGTCATGGAAACCACCTCCGGGAATTCCCAAGGAAGACCCTAAAACAGGAACTAACAAAAAAAACTTATTTGTTTGCAATCAGCGTAAGTGGACCTAACAAGGAGGATGACCTCGTCTCATTATATTATTAATTACTTTAGCTGGTGATAAATGGATTAAACTACCTAATGTTAAACCAGCAGAAATAGTAGCCACTAGACAAATCAGGAAACTCTTCACAGGGAAACTGGACTCACCTGTTTTCAGTTTTCCACCCTTTCCTGGTCGTGAACGAAACTATCTCCGAGCTCAGATTGGTCGTATATCAGATACTACTCACATTAGTCCTTCAGGGATATTATCAGTTTGAAGAAGAGGAGGAAGAACCCGAAGAAGGTGAAGGTTAGTTTAGATAATATAAAATATGTATGTGTTGAAATATCTCAAATAGGTCCAGGACCTATGAAGTAAACAAGGAATTTGAGATTGGCAAAATATCAGAATATGCTGATGGTTCAATGAACAATTGGGTTTCATCATGTTCAATACATACTTCCTCAAGTAATACTACATTATCAATGTGTCATCTTTAATAATCCCTTAATAAATAGGGGCGATGCCAATGGTTCAATCCTATCCAAAAAGCAGATGATGAATTTGATGAAGAGGAAGACGAAGATGAAGACAAAGAACAACAGATGAACCAGAACCAGAAACAGGACCTCAAATATTAACGTCAGTAGCTGAAGATGCTCGTAAGAGAAACCATGTCATATTACAATGACTTTGTCTATAGCTGTTGATAGCATGCCAGCTGGAGTGCTCGCCTGTCTTCAAATATCATTCCTCAATATGCCGTAGCTATTGTAAGCTCTAACTTATGGCCTGGAGCACATGCATTTGCTACAGAAAAGTGAGTCATAATCATGTACTTTCTATATCATTAAACACATTAATTACAGGAAATTTGATAACATCTACATGGTTGGGGCCTCAAGTATAGTTCTACTCCATATAATCCCAACCTCCCACCTGTGTGCAGGAGGAATTCCCATCAGGTAAAGAAACACAACTTAAACCAAACACCTTTTATCTATTTCCCTCACTTCTGTAGGTGCAGATATCACGGAAACAACAGATCCCACAGTAGAGCAAGAAGCGCGGCCTGAAAGCAGCTCAAGAGGAAGCAGAGGCAGCAGAACAGGAAGAAGAAGAACCTGAAGAAAGTGATGATGACTGAAAAAAGACATGATTTAGATGTGGTATTGAATACTACATCAGTCAGGCACAGTTTGTTCATTCACGTTGTAACTACACAATATTATGTCAAATTGAAAGTTATTCCTTAACGTAAAAATATACAAAGATTTATAACAACCAATTACAAGAGTGGGTGGTGAGGGAGGAAGTCATCAGAAAAGACCAACAGATCGGTGTAACATGTGTGGGTGGAGTTAATAGTTTTTGGCAATTCCCAAATGTTTTGCTTCAGTTTCGTAAATTAAAAGTCTCCACAATTTGAGCACAAACGACTTCAGCCTCATCATCAAGGACCTAAATTTAATCAAATGATTAGATGTTATAACAATTAGCCAAATACCATAGCAATATCATGAGAATACTCTCTGGGGACACCTTCTCTGCTAACTAAATAAATCATTTAACACAGGATATAGATATATAGTGTTAATACCTTGTTACAAATAAAATCAGTTAGTTAGGTTCAGGCTCTCCAAATATATTCCACATCTTTTTATTAATCCAGGGGGATACCCTTTTTTCCATAAGCGTTAGACACAAGATATAATAAATATAGAATGTAGATTGGTTCTGATTACCTGATCAATATAGTTCCATTTCAAGTCCCAATTAAATAGCTCTTCACGACGAGAAGGAATAGAATTAACTAATGATGAATTAATTTCTTCTGTCCTCAGCAGTCATTTGCCCTATGGGGGAACCTCTGCCATAGCTGCTGTAAAATGGGCACTACCTGAACTAGACATTAAAGTATAGAGTTTCTTTTTTGGTTTCGAGTTTCTGTGTCTTCTTCTTCTCCCCCAAACACACTTCAAGAACTGTAGAAACGAGTTGTTGTGTTGTTGTTTGTTGTTTTTTTGATACCAAATGTTAATTTAGTTCCTGTTATTGTTAAAGGAGAGGCTTTGTTATCGTATTATCATAGGTACTATGTCTGTTGGGATGTTGGTTCATTAGGATCACTTTTGATTTCAGGTTTAATAGTTGGGGCATGGACAGTGGGAGCAGCTTGAACCTATGTGTGTGTGTGGAGGGAGAGAGAGAGGGAGAGAGAGAGAGAGGAGAGAGAGAGGAAGAGAGGGAGAGGGGGAGGAAAAAGGGGAAGAGAGAGAGAGAGAGAGAGAGAGAGAGAGAGAGAGAGTCATCATATTGAACAGTATATAATATTACTTGTATTGGAGGGAAAGGTTGTTGATATTCTGTTTACAAGAGGGACATTTTTGTCAATTTCTGTCATCATATCAATTTCATTGTCTTCATTCTCTGTTTTTATCTGGTTGCCATGATACGCTGTGCTTCAGCTTCTCGTTTCTTTCTCTCTGTTCCTCAGCCATTTCTTTAATTTGACGTTCCATAACTTCCAAACGAAGAGATTCTATTCTTCTTTTTCTCTTTTCTATCTTGTTCATTTTCTTCTAATTCCAACATTCTATCGTCATGACGACGAGCATATTCACTACCCTAAGATGAATAAAATCTCATCACTCAATCTATCTGTCCATTTGTCCATCCATCTGTCCATTCATACTCTGTAGTATTATGATACATGTTTGTCATCGTCATAATCTTCTAAAAATTCTGCTAAACATTTTTTTCTCTCTTAATTTTGCTCTTCTTGCTTCTTTTCATCAAGGTCATATTCATAGTCTCTAATTTTACGTTTTCTCGTGCCTCCCATTGTCTCAGTCTCTATAAATTAGAAATACCATATATATCTAATTATAGGGTTTGTCAACTTACATCTTAAAAATTTTCTCTCGTTCTGTCGCTTTCTTTCTAATTGTTTCCTTTCAGTTCCTCTTACTTCTTTGCAACACGTTCTTTTTCTTCTTCTTTCTCAATTCTCTCTCTTTCTCTCTCTCTTCTTTCCTGTGATCTAGTCCTAAACAAAAATTACATTTAGTGATGTCATCAACATCATCCTTGTTAACCGTGGTGATCGTTTAGTCTTGGGACTTTTAGACCGTCCAGTTATCTTTTAGGACTGCGACTACGTGACCTATCAGTTCCAACGTCCTTTTGGGATCACCTTTTTCTTTCTCTTCAGACGAGCCTGCTGTCTTCTCATTCGTGCTCCATTTGTTTTTCTTCATAATTCTATAAAAGGTAAGGCTCATAGTAAGAGAGGAGTAACATGATAATATCATGTTATCCAGTAATGACTCACTGTAAGAGATGACATTTATTATATGATAGCTATAGGAGAAAATAGCAATTAGAATTATATATATTACAGGATTAACCCAATCCTCAATTACTATATAAAAGAATTATTGATAAGAAGACAATAGCCTAGAGTCATGTTTAGTGATATATAAAAGCTGTTATGACAAGGGATACATATAAAATATTAAATAATATTATGAAATTCATACCAATAATTCAAGCTATATATGGTAGGTCTATTGTAATAATATATTATATCAGTATATGAAAACAAGTCTCATTATAACTATTGATATCTTTATGGTAAATATAGTTCATTATTTTAATGTGCCGACATATTATAACCTACATTACTTACAACTAGTAGCATTAATCTCAATTATCCTAGATGTATTTAAGTTATGCCCACTTTCTTTATGTGAGTAGTAAGCCCTTCCCTGTAAAACCTATTCTAGTCACATGAATCACCACAGCTGTTCAAGGGTCAAGGTCATGCGTAGTACGTAGTGAAGTATTTGTGATGTAGACGTACGTGATCATTATAACTGGATATTGTATAGTGGGGGTAATATGTACATTATAATACAATACTGGGCATTAATTAGAAAAATGGCATGCGGGGCATAATTAGAGACTACTGAAAACCACACCTACCTGATAAGAGAGTCTAACCTTTTGATTTCATCTGAAACAAGAGTTTTCATATCGTCCTCCATATCAACATCATCTAATGTTGACTAAAGAAATAGTCAATTTAAAATAAAATCCACTATACACACTTACATCTTCATCAATACGACCAGATTGTTTCGCATGGCAACCAAAGACTCGTGTACATCTTTTTCACGACGAACTAGTACAAGTCAGTCAGTAACCTCATTGTTATATAATATATACTATCTTACAATCATCAGATGTTTACTACCTGAAAGAACATCGACATTTTCTCTACAAGTCCATTAATAGCAGCAATTACTTTACGATCCTCTTCCTAAAAAGTAAAAATGTGTGTTTATCTGTCCATTATAGATCTAGTTATGCATCTATTCATCACTTTATATATCTATTATTTAAAGTTATCTATCCATTCGTCATTTAGTGACCTTTGTTTCATCATCAACATCTTGTTCTAACTTGTCACTTCTTTAGCTAACAACTCATTGACTTTCTCTCTCAATATATAATAGTAAATGACATTTTAAAATATTATCATTAGTACTTACAGTTGTTTCATCAGTATCTTCTTCAGTCTTCAATTTTTTTTTTCGTACTAAATATCTCAATAAACTCATTCCTATTTACTGTCTACTTTGACCTGTTAATATAGATAGAGCAGGATCCATAGCAACAAGGAGAATGGATACATAGCAACAGAAAATGGGTGTATAGTAATATAAATAGATGAATAATGAACAATAAAAATAATACTAACCACAAGACTTTTATCTCCCAGTGTAAAGTTATTTAATAATCTCATAGCACGCAATGTACTTTCAGGATCAGCATATTCACAAAAGCCAAATGCTATGAGTATAACCCGTTATTTTAATCATTAATTATAATGTTTACTTGTAATTTCCCGGTAGCATTTTGAACTCGTTCCAGCACACAATATAACCACAACGCTAAAATGGGTGGAGTTAGCAAGTCATTATAATAAGAGATGGAACTTACCAGTAGTATTTGTCTAACTAATGAACTGTTGCTTTTTCTGTAATATTACAACAAATACTGTAGTAGCTACTTTCATATCAGCTACTGATACAGGCTGAAAAGAAAACAGATAAGTACAAAGCTGTGCGTGTGTGTGTGTGTGTGTGTGAGAGAGAGTTGTATGACCTACTTACCTTTTGATAGGGTTTAGTCTGAATATCCATACCAAATGGCATCTATAAATAGAGAAAGAAATCAGAGTACTAAAATATTTTATAACATACCCTGGCATAGAACCTAATCCCATACACAAGAGAAAGAGGAAGATAATCACAAGTTATTAAATGATATATTAACTCACTAGCATACTTGGCATCATCAACATAGAGTGAGGATTAATAAGTGTAGGTCTTACACCAGCTATTGGGAAAGCTGGGATAACTGGCGGAGGCATACCAGGTATATTTGGAGGGTTAGCCATTTTCTATGTACATGTGTGTGTAACGTAGCTCAAAAATGAGATCAGGTTACCTAGTAAAATTTGTGTTACTAAAAATAGATTAACACGGCATCAATGTTATTTTTAGCAAACACTTTAGGAGGGTATAAAGGGGGAAAGCCAACATAACAACAATTCCATAAATGATTTTAATTGATGTATTAGAATATGCAGTACTTTGTGTAAGTAATGAAGACGCCATTAACAAGATGTGGACTGATTCTACTAGTAGTAGTAGTAAATCTTCTCCCTTACCAATAAAGAGAAAGTATTCAGTCAAGACAAGACCGAATTCCTATGTAGCAGCTATCAAAATTCTGTACTATCACTTAATACTGTAGAGTTATTCTCCTCACCTTGTCTGTGCTTACCTCGAGAAAATATGGTTGACAATATTAGTGAATTATGGTCCTGACAGCGAAAGATCTTGTAATCTTGAAATCTCATGCAAATGGTTTTCACAATGTTGGGGGAGGTAACGATTATATTATAAAATCATATCTTATATCTTAATATTAGGATATTCCATTACTGAAAGAAGCTGCTCGTCTAGTTATAAAACGTTATAAAAGACTAAGATTTGGAGAACTTACAAAAATCGTGTACGTCAAATATGTGTAATATCATGTATTACTAGCGTTCTGTCAATAAATCAATACTTTATTGTATAATGGCATTGTTTAGAGAGTAGGGGGTGTGGACTTACAATAAAATATTAACTTTATGTGGAGCAA